>NC_141627.1:6393196-6564030 GCF_047967505.1 Dipteris shenzhenensis | reverse complement strand
GGTACATGGCTGAAACCAGGCATCAAATCCAATGGGAAAAATCACAAAAGCAGTCCTTAGTGCAAATCAGCCATCAAAGGTCTCTTTCCTTTTTTGAACTGGATTCACTATCTTGTGCTTCTTCCATCATTGATGCCAATGATAGACACAAGCTCTCCAAATGGCAAACAAGGGCTAGATTCAAGCCTTTACTGGATAAGGGCTACTCATCAAAATGGTCTTTTATTGCACAAGCTTATGCAGATGATTCTTTCTTCATGCCAAAGAATTTCCCTATGGAGCTTCAATTATTGATGGATACCCTTACTGATTTTGGTTTGGCAACTGGTCTAAATATTAATTTTTAGAAATCTAAACTCTTGCCTCTCAAACTTTGTGTGACTGGCATGCTCTTCTTTGGCTAGGTCAGATTGTTCCTACTGAGCACATAGTAAGGCATTTGGGTTATCCAATTGGCTGGAAAATCAGCAATAAGCAACAAATGTCATGGGTATTCAACAAAATTCAAGACAAATTAGAATATTGGAAAATCTCCACTTGGCCTTTGCATGTTCGTTGTCTAGTCTATTGTTTTGTTTTATGTTATGTTTTATTTGCCATTACTACATTGGTCATCTCGAGATATCTCTTCTTTTATGTCTTAGGCCATGGAGATAGGTTACTCAAAATTTTTTTGCTTTGCTCTCCAAAGATGCATGGAGGATTGAATATCCTTAACATCAAATTTCATGTGTTGGCAAGAAAGGTCACTATGCTCAGGACTTTTTTTCAGCAAGAGCAGCCATGGTCTATTATGTTGGTAGTCATGTGTGGCTAGATGTGCACAAATGCTTATGGGAATTGGCTCACTAATCCATGGGAAGTAGCACTTGGCAAGTTTCAAGGTAAAATACATGGTTGCCCTTTTTCTACTGCTTTGATTCAGGATTGGAAGCAAGTGCTCTCTCACATCAAATGGTCTCCCCATCCTTATTCCATAGCTTCATCCCTTCAACTAGAAAGCCTTCACTGGAGTGCTATTTTTGACTCTCCTCTTGCTATAATACAACCAATCAGGGCTTACAATCTCATGAAGTTGGGCATTTGGTTTGTTGATGATGTGGTGGATACTCAGGGGCACATTCTCTCTTTTTCGACAGCCTGTCAACAATACAATCTTGGGATGCATCATAGACCCATATGGAAAGCCATTATAGATCTCTTACCCCCTTTTGTTCTGATTCCTCCATTGGCAGTAAGAGATAGGCTTCAAGATTGGCATCTTCAGTCTTCAAGTCCAGGATTATCCTCTCAACCTTTGCATTTATTAACTTCCATATAGGTTATAGATTGATATTACCTCCTCCATGAATAAGTCTTTATCTTGGTGGAAAGCGACCTTGAAGTTAATATGGAAGCTGAAATACCATTAAAGTAGAGGCTTTTTTTTTAAAGATGCATTGTCGGTATTCTTCTGGTGGGAGTAAAATTGGCTCTAAGAAGGATTGCCTCTCATCTTTGTCTAAGATGTCATCATGCTCTTGAGAGTATTCAGCACTTATTGTGGTTTTGTCCATATTCCAAGGACCTTCTAGACAAGATCTCTTATCTTTTATCCCTCAGATTTCTAGCACACAGGTTCTTGAGGTTTTTTTGGATATTTGGCAGATTACCAGCTACTTTGTCCCAGTACTCTCTTTTCTTTCATTGGATCAGACATTGGATCAGATACTGGGCATTGTGGACCCTATGGCTACAGTGTAATCATGCATTTCAAGCTTCTCCTTTTTAGGACTCATATGAGTTCTTTCGGGCCTCATTGCGGCACTCCTTAAATGATGCCTTGCATGAGGAGGATCTGGATGTCTCTTGCATTGACTGTTTCTAATGGATAGGGCATTGGCTCTTTTCTAGAGTCCTTCCCTTTTGTAAAATGATTGTTTCATAATATGATGTTCAATGTTCACCCAAAAAAATTGTGTGTGTGTGTGTGTGTGTGTGCGCACGCGCGCACGTGCGCTTGTGCATTTCCATGTGCATGTGCATGGGCATGGGCATGGGCATGTGTGTGTTTTTCCTTAGGTTTCAATATTGCATCTCTCTCTCTCTCTCTCTCTCCCCCCCCCCATGCTTTAACATTCCACTCTGGTCCCCCTATCTCTATCTCGTTGTGTTCTTCACTTCATGGATCCAACAAGAAATGAATTTGTTGTTGTATTGCATAGCATGTATCCTTTAATGCTTTTAATGGGAAATAATGAGGTTGAAGCATTTCTAATATAGGGAATTGAACCATTGACTCCTTCATAAAGAAAGAAAGAATTAAAAAAGTTTGCAATGTATAATTGCTCAATTTTTTTGAAATGTTATATACCTGATCGCCAAGATAAATGTGAGTTCATGTGCCAAGATTTGGACTAATGTAATACATTATAATCATGAATAGATAAAGATCTAGTATCATTATGATGCAAGGCTAAAGATGATAAAATCATAAAAAAAGAATTTAAGTGAAGGTGCTAATGAAGAGAAAAGTCAAAGAATACACAACAAGGTGATTTGACTTTTTAGTCAATGTGCATCGGGTCTTGATGTGAATATATTTCACCGAATTTTCCAGCATCCTTCAATGATGAAATACCTTAATGTGTTCCCATAGATATCTATAGATACACATGGAGGTATAAGAGCAAGTATATGCGATAAATTCAATACAACCAAAGTGTCAAAAACTAACATGACGTTTTCTTAAAAGAGCCAATCTTATGCTGCTAATCATAATTCTACCATAAAAGAAACATCTGAAACAAATATCGTTGCTAGATCATGTAACATTCATAGGAGACATTTTTATGTGGCCAAATCTCATTTTCAATAGGTACAATATGGTGTATTTCCATTGTCAGCATGTGAACAATAGCCTCATGTAGTTGAGTCACCAAGTCATGGGGTAAAAGAGATGGTTTTCTCCTTTTGGGATACTCATACACGTATGTCATCCAATAATAAGGATGTTTGTCAAAAGAAAACTAGAATAAAGTCCAAATCAAGCATCCTACATACCTCGTTGACCAACCTTAGGGCTCACAATTTATATGATGCTCTTTTTTTTTTGCTACATCTCGTAACTAGTAGATCACTCAAGTCACTTTAGTACACATCCAGTCAAAATTTTGACGTTGATATTACAATGGTAGATCATTCAAGTGGTAATTTGCAATATATCATGCTTCTTGTAACTCATGGGATAAAGTTCTTATATTTAAAATGCTATATGACCATAATATAGTGGTAGTATTAGAAAGTTGGTATTGTACGATGGCTTTGCAATAGTTTAGAAGTGTACCGTACTAGCTATGAAGTCTAATGGAGGAAACTATCTTGCTACTAGTATTATACTGGAAAGATACTTGTGTAGTAGAAAGGATTTGTATTATACTACTTGTAGCTAGTAGTAGTATAAATTTTATTCGATTCTGAGGTTCTGCCAATAGTACAAGAATACTAGTATAATAATAAGGTTTTGTGCTAGCATGGAATTGTACTTAATAAACAAAAGGTTGTGCTAGCATGGAAATGTACCTTAATATTATAGATACTCTAATGTGGGTATGTATTAGTATTATTCTAGTTGGATAGTTGAGTGGTGGTAGGATGCAATGTGTAATATTGGTACTATACTAGTAACATGCAAGTAATTATTTCGTATGGAAAAATGAGTTCAAGAACTTTTGGGCAAGAACCAACTTCATAATAAGGTTATAGTGGTAGCACAAGAATACCCATTTAATAATAAGTTTGTATTATAAGGTTTGTATATTGATATTATTCTTGTAGTATACTTTAGTGATATGATGCAACATGTAAGAAAACCATTGTGCTAGTGGCATACAAGTAATTATTTCTTGTAGAAATGAGTTTAAGTATTTTCTTAGTATGAATGGGTTGCTTACTATAGTTTAAGTGGTAGCACAATAACCCCGGTATAATATTGAGGTTGTGTGCAAACATGTACTTTACTAATTCTAAGATCTTATAATAGAAATGTTGGTGGATACTAGTATTGTTCTAGTAAGAGAGTTGACTGATAGGACACAATGTAAAATACTAGTATACTACTAGTGGTATACAATGGTATACTACTAGTATACTACTAGTAGCATCCAAGTAACTATTTTTCATAGCAATGAGTTTTGGGATTCTTCAAGTAAGAATCAACTTACCTTACTAAGGTTAGAATGTTCAAAGCATGATGTTGGAAGGCACAAACAAGACAAAAGGCCAACAAATCAATATGAGAGCTGGACAACCTATCAAAGGGGCAAATCGAAGACCAAGACAAACACCTACATGGAGCATAACAATGTATTTTTGGATGTATGCAGGGTCCAAGCTACAATGGTAGAGTTTTACAACGTTAAAGCATGGGGTAGGTGACATTTTCATTGCTTATTTAAGATGCAACTTTTATTATGATCTTTTCTAATCATGTAAATCTTATAATCTTCTAGATTGTGAAGGAAAGTTAGTGTTTGTAATCAAATTGCATGGGTGTGAAGTTATGAAAGGCTAAAAGTTGGAAAGGGTTAGTATTACTTTTATGAACAAAGCCCTTGGACATGCGAAAGATAAGGAAGTTAGAGAAGGCAAATTTCGTGGCTTGTTGCATTTGAACTTCCTAAAGAGACACACTCATTCTTGAAATGGATCTTTGATACATCTAATAATACCGAAATAAAGGTAAGGTCATGTGCTAGCATGGAAATGTAATTCATTAAATTTGAGGCCTTTCAATGAAAATGTGGGTGTATAGTAGTATGATACTTGAGTGGTATGATGCAACATTAATACTTGTATTATACTGGTAGCATGCAAGATCATAGTTCCTTCTAGTAGTGAGCTCAAGGATTCTTTTAGGAGGAATGAGTTCCTTACTATCCTTTGAGTGGTAGCTCAAGAATACTAATATTATTAATAGTAAGGTTTGTTAGAGTTAGCTCAAATGTCCACCTCTCATGTAACCCACCAATATTCTGTGTACCCAATGTTGTAAGGCCCCCATATGAGGAGAAGCCATGATGGGTATCAGATATTGGGAGGGATCCCCAGTTTAGACACTGGAAGGGGTCTTAGAGTAGACCAGATGGTTATGAGACGGCTTAGGAGCCAAGAGTAGATACCCGTCTGCACAAAGGGGGTTCGGGGGGGCGATAGCCCCCCCGATAGCAGGGGGTCCGGGGGGCGCAGGCCCCCGGTGGGGGTCTGGGGGCAAAGCCCCCAGCGGCAGGGTCCGGGGGCTGCCGGTAGCCCCAGGCCCGACGGTATGACCTATGCGCGATCCTTCATCTGCCCGACGGCATGTTTTCTGAAGGGTCGGTGGTCTTCCAGGCCGACTGTCTATTAGGCCGACTGCCTATTACAGGGCCGACCGTCAACCACTTACACTATATAAGTGGCCACCCCCTATCATCAGATCACCAGTTCTTCACGCTCATAGTCCTCCGTCCAGCATCTGTCTAGATCACCATCGAAGCTCTGTCTGTAGAGCACACGGGTGGACAGCCAACCATCAGTTGTATCAGCAGTTTGGTATATCAGAATTTTTGTATTCTCTCCAGCTTTCCATCGTGTACTTGCGTTTTGTTGTTATCTTCCGCTGCGTACTATTTTCTTACATGGTATCAGAGCATCAGTAAGGTATGGCATGAAAGATTTGGTCATCTTAGTTATCCTATTCTTTTGGAAATGCAGAAAACAGGGATGGTTGCACACTTGCCTGCACTCTCAAAGGTGCAGGAACCTTGTGAAGCTTGTATGATGGGCAAGCAACAAAGGAAGGCTTTTCCACATGAGAGCGGCTATCGGGCAAAGGCTCCTCTAGAATTGGTTCATGCTGATCTCAGTGGGAAAGCTCCGACTCAAGCTTTGGGGGGATGTAACTACTATATGCTTATCGTCGACGACTACAGTAGATACATGTGGGTGTATTTTTTACGAGATAAGGCTGAAGCTCTTGGAAAATTCAAACAGTGGCAAAAGATGGTGGAAAACGAAAGCGGGCTGAAGGTAAAGAAGCTTCGCACGGATCGAGGAGGAGAGTTCCTGTCAAAAGAGTTCGACACATACTTGCACGAGAATGGCATTAAGCGCCAACTCACGACTGCACATACTCCGCAACAAAATGGTGTTGTAGAGCGTCGCAATCGTACTACCATGGAGATGGCACGATGCATGGCACTAGGTAAAGGATTGCCTAAGTCTTTTTGGGCTGAGGCAGTCAATACAGCAGTCTACATCCTCAATCGAAGCTTCACAAAGGCCTTGACGGGCAAAACACCTTTGGAGGCTTACTCAGGTAAAAAGCCTTCCGCTTCTCATTTCAGAACATTTGGATGTGAGTGTTTTGTTCATGTTCCAGATAGCACCAGAAAGAAATTAGATCCAAAGAGCAGAAAGTGTATCTTCATGGGCTATAGCCAGGAGTCAAAGGCGTACCGGCTATATGATCCAGAGGCAAAGAAGATCGTGGTCAGTCGTGATGTGGTGTTTTGGGAACAGCCACATACAGTGGAGGAGGAGGTATGCCCTTCCACTTTATCATCAGCCGTAAAAGTAACTCACCTTGTGCCCGTATCTAAAGCAGAGTTGCAGAATGAGGAGGAGTACTTCGAGGAACAAACTCCACCACCACCACAACATGCCTTGGCTCCACAAGGTAAGCCACTTCCAAAGTGGGCAAGGCAGCTCTTTGATGAGAAGAATCCGGTTCCAGACTTGGCGGAGTCATCTGCAGATGGACTTCGACGATCAAAGAGGATAGAGGAGCAGAAAAGGGCTTCTGAACACATAGTCAATATGGCCTTGATGGCTGAGATTATGAAAGTTCAAGAGCCTACGAATTTGGATGAGGCAATGGCGGATCCAAATTGGAAAGCTGCCATGCAAGAGGAGTATGACAGCATCATGAAGAATCAGACTTGGGACTTGGTTGATCGTCCAGAAAAAGGAAGATCATTGGTACCAAATGGGTATGGAAGGCTAAGTACAAATCTGATGGATCTTTGGAAAAGTACAAGGCTAGGCTTGTTGCACAAGGATACTCTCAAGTTGAAGGCTTTGATTTTGAGGATTCCTTTGCTCCTACAGCAAGGATGACAACTATTCGGGTGGTACTTGCCTTGGCTGCTCATAAGCAGTGGCCGGTGTTTCAAATGGACGTGAAATCTGCGTTCTTGAATGGACATCTCAAGGAGGAGGTATATGTGTTCCAGCCACCAGGATTTGAGGTGCCCAATTCAGAGAACAAGGTTTGCAAACTAAAGAAGGCATTGTACGGGCTGAAACAGGCCCCAAGGGCATGGTACCAACGGATTGATAGCTTTCTCATATCTATTGGTTTCTCAAAAAGTGCTTCTGATGCTAACCTGTATGTTTGTAAGCAGGATGGCAAGTATGTGGTAATAGTCCTTTATGTGGATGACTTGATCATCACAGGAGATCATGAGAAGATGCTGCAACAGTTGAGGGAGTCGTTGAGTTCCGAGTTTGAGATGACAGATTTGGGGCTCATGCACTTCTGCCTCGGCATTGAGGTTTGGCAAAAACCTGGCAGGATTTTCATCTCTCAGCAGAGATATGCTCGCGAGATCTTGATGGCATTCGGTATGACCGAGTGTAAGGACGTGGTCTCTCCCATGGAGGTGAATGGTAAGCTCTCAGTGGAGGATGCATCACCACTTGTCGACATCAAGGAGTATAGGAAACTTGTGGGGAGTCTCATTTTTCTGTGCAACACTAGACCTGATATCAGCTTTGCAGTTGGTGTACTTAGTAGGTTCTCAAATCAACCTCGAGAGAACCATTGGAAAGCAGGGATGCGTGTGCTAAAGTACGTGAAAGGTACACTGGAGTATGGCATTACCTACAGAGCAGGGAAGACCTTGGCGGGTTACTGTGACTCAGATTGGGCGGGAGATTGTGATTCTAGAAAGTCAGTTTCTGGATATTGTTTCTCACTTGGTTCAGGAGTGTTCTCTTGGATTAGCAAGAAGCAACCAACAGTGGCACTATCTTCGACGGAAGCTGAGTACAAGGCAGCATGCATTGCTGCTTGTGAAGCAGTTTGGCTAAGGAGGATCCTGCAAGACATAGGAGTTCCAATCGAAGATGTGACGGTTCTGAAATGCGACAATCAGAGTTGCATGGCCATTGCAAAGAATCCTGTGTTCCATGCTCGTACAAAGCACATAGAGATCCAGTATCACTACGTACGAGAGCTCATCGAGGATGGAGTCATAGAGCTGGAGTATTGTCCCACAGAGGATAATTGCGCAGACATCTTCACGAAGGCTCTTGGGAGTGATTTATTGTTGCGGCATCTACATCGACTCGGCATTGGTCCGATCACATAGTTCATCTTCGGGTGAACATTGAGGGGGGGTGTTAGAGTTAGCTCAAATGTCCACCTCTCATGTAACCCACCAATATTCTGTGTACCCAATGTTGTAAGGCCCCCATATGAGGAGAAGCCATGATGGGTATCAGATATTGGGAGGGATCCCCAGTTTAGACACTGGAAGGGGTCTTAGAGTAGACCAGATGGTTATGAGACGGCTTAGGAGCCAAGAGTAGATACCCGTCTGCACAAAGGGGGTTCGGGGGGGCGATAGCCCCCCCGATAGCAGGGGGTCCGGGGGGCGCAGGCCCCCGGTGGGGGTCTGGGGGCAAAGCCCCCAGCGGCAGGGTCCGGGGGCTGCCGGTAGCCCCAGGCCCGACGGTATGACCTATGCGCGATCCTTCATCTGCCCGACGGCATGTTTTCTGAAGGGTCGGTGGTCTTCCAGGCCGACTGTCTATTAGGCCGACTGCCTATTACAGGGCCGACCGTCAACCACTTACACTATATAAGTGGCCACCCCCTATCATCAGATCACCAGTTCTTCACGCTCATAGTCCTCCGTCCAGCATCTGTCTAGATCACCATCGAAGCTCTGTCTGTAGAGCACACGGGTGGACAGCCAACCATCAGTTGTATCAGCAGTTTGGTATATCAGAATTTTTGTATTCTCTCCAGCTTTCCATCGTGTACTTGCATTTTGTTGTTATCTTCCGCTGCGTACTATTTTCTTACAAGGTTTTGTTGTAGCATGCAAATGTACATCAATAACTCTAGGGTCTTCTAAATGTGGGAGTATACAATTATTGCTCTAATAGGGTACTTGAGTGGTAGGATGCCATTTATAATACTAGTATTAATACTGTGAGAGTGTTGATTCTAGTAGTGGTGCCTTGTGAAGGATTGTTTAGTAGCAAGAACCCCTTCCTTATGAAATCTAAAGGATAGCACAAGCATACCATGTAATAGTAAGGTTGTGCGCTATCACAAAAATGTAATTTAAAAATTGTAAGGTCTTCTAATTGAAATTTCGATATACGCTAGCATTATTATAGTAGGAGAATTTAGTAGTAGGATGAAACATATAATACGGATAGTAATAAGTGTATTATAATAGTAGCATGCAAGTAATAGTTTCTCATAGTATAGTGTATAAGGATTTTGTATTTAATTGTATATATGAGGTGGTGCATCTAATTATAGATCTCTACTAGTGCAGGTGGAGCTCTATCTTTTGCCCAAGGAAATGCATTTGAGATCAAGATTTAACAATGGGCATTTGAGATCTTGAAGCCTTATTTCTTGTGCAAGATCCAAGATCTCTACACATTCTATTGCATTGGAGATGCTCAAATGTCCTTTTTAAAGGATGGCATCCATCATGTGAGGATTCTGATTAGAATCATGGAGCACATCTTCCTCACAATTTCATCAATGGGAGTAACTATTGCAATAGAAATGAGATATATTTGTACATTTAGAGCAACGCCCATATCAGCTAAGAGAAAAACTTGACCCACTACCCCAAGCTTCAGCGTAAAGGGTAGCATACCGCCAAGGGGTGATTCTAGAACTGAGATGGAAGCCAAAGGACTTTCCACATGAAGAAAAAGCCAACGACGAAGAGCTTCCATCATGATAACAGACTCAATCATGATAAGGCCAAGCAAGTAGAAGAGCCAAAACTGACCAAAAAGGGGGGCAGTTGTAACTTTAAAGCCCCAATCTATAGTCACCACGAAAAAGCACTAGACACTCTGGGACACACAGCTGTTGATGCTGCATACACATCAAGGACACCAAAAACTAGACAACATGTCGTTGAAACAAGCTGCCCAGTGGGCCGCTCACAACCAACTGGAATAGTAGACGACAAGGTCAAGCTATAGCCAAGCCAAGTGAGATGCTGTAATATGTTCAAGAGGGAGCTAAACGAAGTTGCAAACCAATGTAGACACCAAACTAGCAAGCACCCATAGCTGCAAGAGGATTGACCAGAGGCATGAGAGCTGCAGATTCACAGGCCATGTTTGCCAAGAACGCAAAGATGAAAGAAAGAGAGGGATGACCTTGCCAACAAGTGGATACATATAAGAGCTTGCTACACAAGGCAAAAGCAAAGAACCTTCAGACTACATGACACTAAAACTCATATTTGGAAGATATGCAAAATTAGGAAATACAAAACAATTTGAAAGCTAATGACATCATAACATTCTGCCAAGATAAGGTGATCTTCTAACTACATACTTTCAAATCATCATTTTTAATCCTTCCCATGGATGTGACATCCACTTGGCATCCCCTTTAGGACTTGAAGCAAGGAGACCATAGGTGCATGTGCATGAAGGGGTTAGTAACATAAGTGGTGCAATCATAAGGATTGGTGACATTAGTGAAATAGGAATTGATGTTCTCACAGGAGTGGAGGATGTAGATACTAGAGCAATGAAGTGTGGAGGAAAGATAGCTCGTTATAATACCATATTAGGGATGTTGGGTGACCTATTTGCATCAATCACTCCATGTTTAAGATTTCCAATTCCAATTTATTAATAGCATCAAATCATCATATGAATGTCTCGGCATTTACTTTTATGGATGAAGATCTAGCACACATCCCTTCAATGGATGGTGCAGTTGTGCATAAAAAATGAAATAGAGTCTATTGAAAAATGAAATATGTAAGGACATGACCAAAATATAAGAAATTGGTTATGCTATATGAAGAGCATATGCAAGCAAGTTGTATCAAAAGAAGCTTTGTAGCAGGAGGCAAGTGACAAAAGATGAATGTGAGACCACATATTTGATCATTTGAGGTGAAAAAGGTAGTGATAGACATAGCCATATTCTTTAGGAGCTTTTGTTCTTCTTATAGTAGCCAAAAAAAAATGCAAAGAGAAGGCCCAAGAGACGTTGATCAATACCCATGATTAATGAGAATGCCATTCATAATCAACAATGTCAATTATCAATAAGACTATTATAACTCACATGGTACACATCTAAATATCCAAGCCAATTCTTAGATAGAGTGATTCAAAAAAATCATGTTCATATTGGTAGGTCAAAGTGACAAAGAAAAACCACTTATGGGTAGGTCACAGTGACAAAGAAGAACCACATATGCACGTGAAACAATAAAGCACATCCTCCAAGAGAATGCATTACCACAACCTCATTTGCAATAACAAGCCATGCTAGATGGAAATGTGAAGTGTCATTCTCATTTTCCTTTAGGAATGATAAAAAAATTTGTATGAGGCTGTGAAGAGATGATTACAAGAAAGAGAAGGAGGTATGACCTTTAGGCCAAGATTGTACAAAAATTGGCATGGAAATTTTTGCAACTTTAAAACACATTAAAGCATAGATTGTCCAAGTGTAAGTTTTGTTATAAATTAAGAATGCCATCAAACATGGATAGCTTCAAGTATACTAAATTGCGACTAGTCTGTCTCCATGATGCTAGAATATTATATGCCTCCTAGAGGAAGAAAGCAATTTTTAATGCAAACAAGTGCTTATGCATGACCATTGATGGCATGGATTAAAATACAATAACCTATACCAATTTAAAAGTATATACCACCTCACATGGAGGGAAAATGAGGTTTGAAGACTCACTTTTCTATAGTCCTAGTATTATTATGTATTTATAAATTGCCTACATGACCATGATAGTAATCAAGTGGTAACATCTATTTTAAAAGCAATACAAAAGGTCAAAGGTGGGCGTGCATAGATTATACCTCTCATAAGTAACCCATATGCAACATACTCTCAAGTATTTCTACATCACGCACATTGCTATGATTTCATGTTGGAGGATTAGTGAGTGGTATATTTAAAACAATAAAATGTGGACCATCCTACTCCATATAGAGATGTTTCTTTGCAATAATAATCAAGATGGTGCAATTTTGCAAGGTACATAAAATGTTCCACTTAAATACTCAAAGTCCAATCCAATGAACTAAACATAATCTCCCAGCCTCAAAGGTCCTACATGGATATTTCTTTGCATCAGATGGTTGAGTGTCCAATTTGTAAAGTATACAAAAGGTGCATGTAAATGCTCCAAATCTAGTCCAATGAATTGAACATATATTTCCATGCTTGTGACCTTGAAGCCTACAAAATGTAGCTATGTAAATGACCTAGAGATATAAGAAATGATGAGAATATATTTTTGTTTTGAGAGGGTGCAAGTCTTGCCAATGAAAATATGTCCTCACATTATATATGTGGAATGTGATGATCCATGACACAACACTTTTACCCCATGGTAAGTCGATAATTAGAGTTTTTGGCTAGGTACAAAAGCCTTTCACATGTGTGAATGAGAGTTAAAATTTGGGTTTACTTGGAAACTTTGGGATAACAACAATAAGCATGGGGAGCCCGTGCCTTATTGAAGTTCATGTAGTCCAATTCTAAGATCTTGAATTTTTGCCATGGGGTGATCATTCTCATAGTGGGATAAGGGATCAATGATGCCACCAACCAAGGGAGTGGCACTAGGGAATGAGAGGGGAGATGGTAAGCATTCCAAGTGCCTTTGCCTTGTTGAGATAAGACCAAAAAGCTTGTGCTTGTAAATATGAGGATCATGGAGGGATAAATAAGAAAGATTTGGACCTAATATGGCAAGCTTTATGTCATGATTCTATGTTGAACACTGGATGCTACAACACGTTGTCGAAACATTGGACGCTTCAACAAATGGCATCTTTTCATTGTGGTTTTCAATTATGGGGGCATGCTCTCATGGGGCACAATGAGGCCTTACCTCTAGGTCTATAAAAGTGGAGATTCTATACTTGGGGAGGTAATGAGGCCACCTTGTCTTTCAAGTGTAGAATCTCCACTTTTATAGACAGTGCTGGGTGCTCGACTTCTTGTTGATGTCTGTCACTTGAGATGGTGTGCCAACGTCTCTTTCAAGTATAGAATCTCCACTTTTATAGACAGTGCTGGGTGGTCGACTTCTTGTTGATGTCTGTCACTTGAGATGGTGTGCCAACGTGCTAATCATATCACAAGAAAATCAATGGCTGTTCGAAACACAAGATTCAAGAAGATGGTTCACCACCCTCCGTGTAGTGGGTCACTGCCCTCGTAGATACAAGACTTTAGCGGCACTGTCCCAAGGCGCTATAATCATCTCACAAGCAAAACCAATGGCTGTGGCTGTGATACGCCCTCGTATCCGTCGGTCTGACTCGGTCATTGCCCTCGTTAGATAAGACTTTAGTGGCACTGACCTCGGGAGTTCGAACGTCGGTGGCGAGAGGATAAATGCCCTTGCATGACCCACATGATGCTTTGTCAGGAATTGGGAGTGGCAAGAGGCTTGCACGTCGCCCACATTTGACGAAGCAGCCTGCAGATATTTTGGAGCTGTGGACGATTGCACAGATCTTTTATTCGACTTCGTTTTTTGTTTGGATCGATATATGGTCACGGGATCTGGAAGGAAGGAAATTTCTGAAAATTGACAGCGACTTTGTTATCTTGGGAATTACCAATGCCTGGAATTTCTCCAATAGTGAAGTTTATGATATGACAAATCGTGTCATTCGTTTTGGATTTTAGGCTGGAGGAAAGGAACCAAGCACAGGTGACCGCAATGTGGATTTGAAAGTCGAATCTGAAATCGGCGATTCGGTATATGCCCGTCCGCAATGTGGCTTTGAAAGTCGAATCTGAAATCGGCGATTCGGCATATGCCCGTTGCCAACAATTGACGAAATATCTTCACGACTCACGTCAGGTGGAGCCACCGCAGAAACTGTGCCTGGTTATTATCCATAACCGTTCAATCAAGTTCAGGAGTTCAGCAACCCGGGCCCAACTTCAGATGTCCAGCAAGGCCTTTGAAACAGTCGGTGATCTAAATGTCGATAGCCGGCCACGTTGCCTACTGAAGACGCTTGTCAGAGGCTAGGTACAAAGTGGGTGAGCACTGCGCGCTACGCACCGGGCCCTGTGAATACTTTCAGTTATAGAAGGACTGTGCCATGAGTCACGGCCCTTGAAGGTGGTAGGTCGAGACTCCCGAGTCCTGAAAACGATCAGCGTCCTGAATGATGCCGTGTTTTGCTGGCAGCACGAGGGTTCCGAGGCGCTGAGGCCCCAGAGGATCGTGAGTGGCCGGCTCGTATAATATCTAACGAATCTACTCCAAAATTTTGTGCAGACAGACAAGACTGAAGTAGAAAGAATGCCAACGAGACCAGACATCAAAGCTGCAAGCGAGGACCTCGTGAAGTTCTGGAAAGGATAAGGCAGAACCGAGTCAGACAGAACTCGATTATCTGGTTTCATAGAACGAAGATGCCAACACGGAAAGGCTGGTTTTTTTTTTAATAACAAAATTTGCCGAATATATTATGCTAATAAAAAGAGGACCTTACAAAAATCGGCCGGTTGTTTTCTTCCACACGGACACCTACTTCTCCTACCACCGGAACTTTGTCTTTCACAACCCAATCGAGATCTCTCCGGTTGGCTTTCACAAGAGCACATAAGAGTAGATTCCCTCATGCCACTATCAAAGAGACTTTGAAAAACCATCTTATTCCGAACCTCCCAGACGGCCAATGTGAGTGGAAAGGCTAAAAACAGGGAACATGATGGCAATGTCTTCGAGCTACCAACCCTGTAAACGATTCCAACGTTGTGAGAGCACTCTTAGGTATCGTATTTATCTGCCTATTCTATGCATATATATAATGGAGCAAAATTAGCATGGTTGCCACATGTATAGTAGGCCAAAAGTGAATCCAATGATGACAACATGTGACAAGGGAGTCAATTAACGTGAAATACATTAACTCCTTTTATTTCTACAAAATAAAAAGTAGTATTCATCATGAATAAGATTAATCGGATAGTTTTTATAATCCAGCCATCTACTCACTTGGGATTTCATATGACAAGCCCACCACCAAAGAGGAGGACATATACAAAGTCGACATTAGGACATCAAAGATAAAAATGGTTGGATAGATACTAGAATATAGATTCCAAACATAAAGGTGGTTGGATTGATAAGTTTACTTATGTTCGCTTAGGTCCATTGAGCTTTAGTATTTAAAAGTCCTAATCAACCCTCAAGAGATGGCATCATCGCATTCAAATGCTCCTTCCTTGATCCCTTTTTTTCTCTATACAAAGAAAAGAAAAGTCTAGTAAACAATTGTACAAAAGAATAATATGTGATCTTTTGTAACAATAAGTGTTGAGACATAACAATCATGACATGAAGCAAGCTTGCAATTGAGGGTCCTAGTCTTAATCTTTGTTCATGATTATGCAATCTTATCTCTAAAAGGAAAGGCAATTGCAATGCTTATGTTTCTATCTCATTCCCAAGGGAAGACATCATTGGTTGGTGGTCTAATTGCTCCTTTTTTACAAGCATGGGAATGCTCTCTTGATGTCAAAATTTCCAAAGGGGACATAGATTGGAATAAGGTAGCCTCTACAATGAATGAAAATTCTATTGTAATTAACAAGTAGCCATACAACCCAATGTTTTGCCTCTCATTTACTCACAAATGAAAGAATTTTAGTGCAAATTGAAACTCAAAATATCCATGAAGTTCCATGAGATAGAGTCAATGTCTCGTTACCACATATATGAGATAAGGTTATGTCTTTTATTAGCAAGCCTTAGAAGCTTTCAAAAACTAGGATTTATGGTCAATTAAACTATTTTGTATTTTCATCTAAAAATCAAACATTCCTCCTAGTAGTCAACTCCTTGCTACTTGATGATGAGGTTAAGAATCCCTTCTTTTCTAAATTATCCACCTCTACTCCATTTAAATCCCATCCCACCCCTATCATGTTTGACCCTCTAGTCCATTTCCTTGATTTTTTTTGCACATCTACCTCATGGAGAAAGGTCTTTGTTTAGACTTGGCAAATATAATGGATATTTGCTTGGACAAATGACCACATGCCTCAAGTTAAACTAGAACGCAAGAACATCAACATCGAGTAAAATAAATTATCTAGATGTGGGTGTATTCTTTGTTGCTCTTTTGCCTCTACCTTGTGTCTTTCTTGTTGCTATGATTTCAAGATTACAAAGACCTATGTATGTATTTGAAGGTGTTGTGAAATACCAATGAGCTTGAATTTTGTTCACCTCTAGCAATTACATGTGTATGGTATATGTTTCCAATGTGAATAGAAGGGGGTGCCAATCATTGGCTTGTGAGTGAACTCAGTACATGTCCTCCATGTAGCCCATAGATGGGGCAAGGTGTTGAAGCGCATGGACCGAGCTCTCCTGTGGACCCTAATCTACTCTAATGACAACACTAATCTAAGGTGGATGAATCCTAAGAGTGATCATGATCTATAACTCAAGTCAATTAGGTTCCAAGATAGATTGGCTTTGACTCATAAAGAGAATCTTGAGATAGTGCAAAGTGCTTGATTGATATTACTTCAAATGAACCTCCCTTTTATAGGTGAGGGTACTTACATCCATATGCTTGCTCACATGTGGGATATCTCCTTCATGCCATGTGGCAGCTTGCCCTTTACTCGTACCTTTACTCTACATGTGCTCATGGCACCATAACTCTCAACACCTCCCCTTGGTGCCATGATCCTTTGGCTACTACAAGGTGGTCAGATGTGAGTTACAGGATCAAATCCTCCCCTGGGTGCTTACATAGCTACTCTCAGGTGGTTAGGCTTGATTTACAAAATATAGGCAAAGTTGGCAAGGTTTTTGTTTCTCAATACATCTTGTTCCTGTCATTCTTCTCATGGCTTGATGATGACTCCATGTAGTTGACTTGTTGGTTCTTCAATCTGCAATCTTCTTCCTTGTGTCCCAACTTCTTGCAACGGTGACACTTTGGTTTGTTCTTCAGTCTGCAGTCACTTTGATAGTGACTCATCCTTCCGCAATGGTAGCACTTCGTTGATGTTTTACTAAATAGTGCTTGTTCTTCATTATAGCTATTGCATGTTGATTTCGATGTCGATGTCAATGCCGATGCCTTTAACTCTCTTTATTTTTCAAGAAGACCTCGAGGATACACATTCCTCAAACTTTGGATCTGGCAAATTCTTCAAAGTGGTTGTCAGTGCACTGTACTCTGCAGGCATGCTTTTAAAGAAAATTGCAAGTGCATCTTTCTCCCCTACTTTTTCATTTATGCCTTCTCGTTGGGTCATAATGCTTTTGATTTTGTTGACAAATTGTGCCATGGATTCATTGAAACCCATGTGCATACCATAGGATTCAATCTTAAGATGGATTTCTTGGTTTTTGGCTTTTGCACCAAACACTATGTTCAACTCATCCCATGCGTCCTTGGCGTGATCCTTGGAGTCTATATGATGAATTATGTTTGGATCCAAGTGCAATCCAATGAGTGATAGTGCTGCTTCATCTTTTTTCTTCCAAGCATCATTTTGTGCAAAGGGTATGTCTTCTTTTATAGTCTTCCAAAGCTTTTGGTGCATCAAGAGATACCTCATTTGTGTAGACCATGTGTGAAATCCTTTCCCAGTGAACTTCTCAACAGTTGGAGTGCATATTACCATTGCAAAGGTCTTACCAGTTGAAGATACTTTCAAATCTGGCAGTGTCTAATTGCATTTAGAAAATCTAAGTTGACAATGCATAGAGCTTGAAAAATCGGTTATTTTTCCTTTTTGGAGCGCATGCAAATTCTTTATGGATTGAGAGTTATGGCTTGTCGAAGTTTTTATGAAGAAGGAAGAGACATGATGATGTGGCATAGGGATTCACATGCAAAATTCAAACTATGCTTACAAAGGGACTGTGCTTGGGTGGCACTATGCCATGTGGTAGTCTTCTAACCAGACAGGGTTAACTCGAGGGTAGATAAACTGAATTATGGTCCAAGCATGGAACTTAAACATACTACCTTAACCACTTCTAACCATGGCTTAGGGTGGGTTAACTTAACTAGTCCTATCTACCATGTGTCACTCAATGGTGACCTTAGGAAGAGAACTTTGAAAAGCTCTGATCTGAAGCGTTGTGAGCTTTACGCAGAGCCGCGTCCCATGAGCACCGATGGAAGGCGGTGCTTGAGGGAGGCGCTGGCGATGCAAGGAGGAGCTATCCCTAGGTTTGATGCCCATTCTTGAAGGAGGCACTGCTTATGCAGAAGAGAACGTGGTAGGATGTGGAGCCATGGACGGATTCCGTGTTGAGCAAAAGTCATCATCAGCAAGGGTTGTCAATGAAGGATTCCTTGAAGCTGCAGGAGGCATCGTTACATGCAGCCGGTGGTTGGAGGAGCATGAGGCTGAGCCCGAGAGCTATTGATGAGTAGACTAGAGGCTATAGAATGGCGAGATTCATAGCCTGCTTGACCATGAGCTGGTCAAAGAAGTATTGTGAGCTACTCGTGTAGTCACTACTGGAGAAGCTCTGGCTGGAATGGAGCTAGCTAAAGGCGGATGTTTTGGAGAGGTCTACCTTTCACAGTCTATCATGAAGGCACTGCTAGGAGCGTGAGCTATTGGAGGTTGTAGGAACATTGGCTATGGAGGCACTTGGAGTTGTCATTACTTGAGGAGAGATGGGCTGCCCATGAGCTTCGAGTTGGATGTTGGAAGCATGAAGACGCTTTTGTGGTCGTCAAGGTCGTCTATCGAGCCTTCTTCTCAGAGAACCATAATCACTCAAACTAGCTCTCTCTCTCAGAAAACTATCAGAAGAAGAACATAGGTCTCTCTTTTACACAATCTCTCAATAGAAGAGATGTCTCTCAGATGTAGACGGAAATCTCTTAAAGAAATACGAATGGAAATTTCTAATGCATGACAAGAATTTCTCCAAGTAGAAGAGAACTCTCAACCAAAAAATCTACATCTAATCTAGGAGAGCTAGGACCTAAGCTCTGATACCATTTTGAAATGCATGGACCGAGCTCTCCTATGGACCCTAATCTACTCTAATGACAACATTAATCTAAGGTGGATGAATCCTAAGAGTGATCATGATCTATAATTCAAGTCAATTAGGTTCCAAGATAGATTAGCGTGGACTCATAAAGAGAATCTTGAGATAGTGCAACACGCTTGATTGATATTACTTCAAATGAACCAGGTGGATGAATCCTAAGAGTGATCATGGTTTATAATTCAAGTCAATTAGGTTCCAAGATAGATTAGCATGGACTCATAAAGAGAATCTTGAGATAGTGCAACGCGCTTGATTGATATTACTTCAAATGAACCTCCCTTTTGTAGGTGAGGGTACTTACATCCATATGCTTGCTCACATGTGGGATATCTCCTCCATGCCATGTGGTAACTTGCCCTTTACTCATACCTTTGCTCTACATGTGCTCATGGCACCACAAGTCTCAACACAAGGATAGGCAAGGGAAGCAAGCGCATGCGTGTCGGACCCCTTCTAACTATTCAAGGTATGAGTTTCACGAGTGGGAGTGATGGTACCTCCTCGAAGGCCAAGGACTCAAAGAACCCCGAGAAAGGGGTGTCCCTACCTCTCCATCATATGTAGAGATTTTGGCATCCAAATACCACGGGCTGGCTTTTTAAAGTTGGAAGCAAACCGTGCTACTAAATCTCCTGCCGGAGCCAAAGAAGTGGACAACAAAACTTGGTATGAAATGAGCAAGAAGCACTCCACCTCCAATGAAATCCAGGTGGAGGACATCATGCCAGAGTTGGAGTGTCTAGCTCCTACCTCTTCTTTATAGGACGGATTCCCATCATTGGAGGAACTGTGGCAATTCATTATGTTCGAATGTGATCTTCTCCATGATGCATATTCCGCAAAATTTCTTGGGAACCCCTTAGATGCATCGCCAAACCCCTACACAATGATGTCCTGAAGAAGCATGTTCTATTCTCCGGTGCAGCGGTGTTGACGATAGCATGGAGCCCTTCCTTCTCAATGGATGAGTTTGTGTATCATGACTACTCGGTCTGGGTTGAGTTTCCTAAGCTTCCTTTGCATGGCTAGGAGACTCACTCGAGAAGCTGGCCATGACCCTTGGAAGAGTCCATTATATCCCTCCCTCGTTGAGAGCCCTGTTTGGTAGGAGCAAAGTTTGTATCCTTTGGGATCGAGTGCAAGGGACTCCAGATTCGAATGGCTTGGTGCTCCTGGTGCAAGTCCAGTTTGGTTGTTTTCCTCATGCATGCCTTGTTTGCAGAAAAATGAGACACTTTGCAAGATCCTGCCTAGATAAACTCGCAAACATTGCTTTGGAGTGTGGGGAAAGGATTGATCAAGACCCAACATCGAAGGACAATGGTAATGATCCTTTCGGCTCCCCAAAGGATTCTGTGGAAGCCTCGATGTCCCCTCAGACCTAGACAGACATCTCTGATGAGATTATGGAAGTTGTGCTGTCTATGGATGGTTGGAAGATGGTGGGGAAAAGGGCTTGCCCAGCTCTGTTGAAGGAGGTGTAAAGAAGGTGGTTGAGCCGGTAGAGCTACATGTGTAAGAAAGGTCTCCTCCTAGTCAATTGCCTGCAAACTCCCCCAATGAGGTGGCCATTTTCAATGAAGAAGAACTACTTGATGCCAACCAAAAGAAGAGACTTTTGGAGGAACAGAAGTCGGTTCAAAGCTTGCAGGGGACTACTAGTTTGGGAACCAAGCCTTAGGATTCACGCAGTCTCATGAAAAGGATCAAGGATGTGGCTAAAATGGCAGGGTTAGGGATAATAGGTTTAATTTCTTCCGCAATGTGCATAAATCTCCAAAAGAATGACCGTGTGAAAAGTAGGGTGCATGGCAAGTTGGCGGTTCTTTCCTGGAATGTAAGAGGTTGTTGTGGTAAGCTGAAGCAAAAAGGATGTCTTAGAGTGATTAGGAGATTCATCCAATGGTCATCATGCTACAAGAAGTTAAATGTGAAAATAACGATGAATTTTGGTTTGCATGCAACAAGATGGGGTTTGATTACTTTGTCAATTGCCCCAGGCAGTGTGGCTATCCTGACCCATAGCTCCCTCAAGGCCACTGAAGTATTTCGGGTGCATGGTGGCTATAACAAGCTTAGTCAAAGGCTTTCCAGTCAAGTTGTCATGTGTCTACACTCCTAACACCTCCTCGGATAGACGTGAATGTTGAAAGAGTCTAAAGGAAAAGCTCGACGAAGATCACTTGCTCATGGGCGGGGATTGGAACTTTAGTGAAGGAACACAAGATAGATCACATGCCACCTCTTCCACTTCTCCTCAGGAATAGAAGGCATGGAAAGAGCTAACTCTCGATAAGGGCCTTGTGGACTGCATTGAATTTGATCATCAAGGCTTGCAAAGGTTCTCCTAGTCAAACTGAAGAATAGGGCTAGATCTAGAAGACTTGATCATTTATATGCCTTTGGCGAAGGATGGTGGATGCATGCTCCCATGAAGGGAGATTACCTTACACTAACCACCATTTCTGACCACGTCCTAGTCGTATGGTCCTTTTGTGTCCCCTCAATGAAGATGAAGCCTATTGATGTGCCCTTTTCCTTCAATAAATTGCATCTATCCTCTAGGAAAGTCTATAATCTCATGCGGAGCGAATGGAAAAAGGAGGGTGGTGGGCCCCTAGATCCTTGTTCTAGGTGGGATGGACCGATTAGGAGGATCCATGTAGCCGGCATAGCCTAAGAGCATGAATACAGAGCTGGCAAAAGAGAATTGACCAAGGACCTAGCCTATGTCAAAAAATCTCTCAAGGAAGGTGAGGAGCCCCATGGTGGCTACCTTACTGCTGAAGTTAGAAGCTGCACTCTCCGTGGCTACAAAAATTGAAGAAATTGAGAACGCAAGGATCCGTAGCAGACAGTTATGTTTGACTACCGGGGACTATCCTAGTAAGTCCTTTTTCCAAGCTATCAAGAGGAAGCTCGAAAGAGAATCCATTGACCATATCCTCGATGCCCAAGGTAATCTCTTCACACACTACTGGCACATCGTGGACACCTTCATTAAGGAATTGAGTGAGATAGTGGGTGAGGAAGCAACTCAGGACATAGGGTGGTGGAAAGACATGGATGCCCTTACAGAGGGCCTTCTCCCTCGGGTTTATGAGTTTCACATAGCGCTCCTTGAGAGACAATTTATGGCAGAGGAGTTTGGGGAAGCCCTTAATGCTCTGGCAAAGAACAAGGCCCGGGAGCCTGATGGCCTCACAGTTGAATTCTTCAATGAATTTTGGGACTTGATGGCAGAGAAGTACATGGAGATGGTGAACGCCACTATAGCCAGGGGGTGCTTGTTAGCAGATGTCAATGCAGGATTGCTCAAACATTTTCCCAAGCGAGTGAATAGGCTGAAATTCAATGAGTGGTAGGCTATCACCATGCTCAACATCTTGTATAAGATCCTAGCCAAAGTGATGGTGATCAGAGTCTGGGAGGTGTGCACATCAATCTCGATGATCGAAGCAATGTGGGTTTGTCAAAGGTAGAGAGATATTTGACAATATTCTCAATGTTTCCTCGTCGTGGATTATGCTTGGAAAATAGGACAGACTATCATCCTCTTTGGCTTGGACCTAGACAAGGCTTACCACCACCATATCTGGTGGGACTATATCTTAGAGGTCATGAGATGATAGGGATTTGGTGACTGATTCTGCAAGATGGTTAGCACCTTATTTGGAAACGCTTTTGCCATTCTATGCATCAATGGGGGTACAGTAGGATGCTTTGACCTCAATTGGTCCATTCGTCAAGGATGCCTATTCGTGCCTCTCCTCTTTGTTGTTGGAACTATTCCTCTAATCCATAGAGTCAGGATGGCAATTCAAGAAGGTTCGTTGCGTGGCCTTCGCCACCCATCTGATAATCAATATATCTTGCAACTCTTTGCAGATGACACTACGGCCTTCTCAGTCAAGGATCCCTTAAGCGTTCAACATCCTAGACCTATTTTGTAAGGCCTCGAGGTCACGATGCAGCTGGCAAAAAACCTTTGTAGTAGTAAGGATGGGCGACGGTCCCAATCCAAGGTGGCTCGAAGATAAGCAATGGTAGTATGTCAAGAAAGGTGAGATAGTTTGCTACTTAGGTGCCCCCATTGGTTTATGCCTCATGATGCGGCAAAGTTTCAACTGGCTTCTTGACAAAATAAAAGCTAAGCTTAGAATTTGGCATGGTTTGAGTGTGGGATGGAATGCAAGAACCCTGGCCATCTAGCACATTCTCTCGTCAACCACAACCAACCTTGCTTCAATTTGGCATTTCTCTAAATGCCAGTGGATGGAGATTGAAAGACTCTTCTGTGCCTTTCTCTGGGCAGAGGAAGGGGATAAAAAGAGGATGCATCATGTGTCGTGGGAGCCCCTAAATCTCTGAAAGATGCAAGGAGGCCTAGGCCTCCTAGACATCAAAAGTAGAAATATGGCATTGATAGGCAAATGGCTACCACACCTCTTCTCTAGCCAATCCCCATTGGTGGAGGTGGCAAAGTTTTTCATCGAGTCAGGGAAATCCAGAGGCGTAGATTCTTGGAAGGACCTGCACTGGTATGATCACCTCTGCTTAGGCTTCCTAATTAAAATCATAGGCCCAGATCTTGTTTTAGGATTGGATCTTTGATGGAAAGGAATGCTTTGAATGCATGGTGCCCTAGGTTATGGGGAGATGCCAACCTCCTAGACTCTATTTGGTGGAGTACGTCCTTTAGGGAAGAGCCTTTTGCAATGCACGATCTCCCTAGAGCCCGCAGTCTGTTCAAGAAAGGGATCAGATCATGGGAGGATTTGTGGAACTCAGCCAAGGAATATTGGCTCTCAGTAGAGGTCCTCACAGGAAAATTCAAGCTCAATCAAGGAGAGAAAGACTTAATCCAAGCGGTCTTGTACCAGATTCTAGAGAATTTGCATTCCAGCTATATCAAGTCTAAAGAGGGCCGTGGCAACCAGTGGGCACTAGGCAAGACTAAGATCACCTGTAGCATGGCTAGAATAGTCTATACGAACTTATGCTATGCAGGGTCGCTAGTAGAAGATCTCAACAAAAAAAGGAGATTGAGGAGGGGTAAAAATGGTGGCAGAATAGGTTTAGAGAGGCATGGAAGCACTTCTTGGTAGGCAAGGCTAGCTTCATGCTATGGAAGGTTTTAAATCAATGGATCCCACAATCCCTGGTATGCGCTCTATGTGGTAAGTCTATGGAATCACTCAAGTATCTTTTATGGTTGTGCTCGCTCACGTAGGAGGTTTGGAAGAAGGTGGAAACCACGATCAAGAGATTGGGCCTAATGGTGGCCAAGTCAGCGCAAATGGAGAATGGTATTTTTGGTCGAGTTCTCCCACCTCTCATCCATGCTTGCCACAACTTGGCCCTTGGTATGTGGAGTGGTGTTTCTCTCGGTGTGGGAGTTGATGAATTCATTGGCCTTCAAAGCGAATCTAGCCCTAGCATTTTGAGAATTTCACCTATTGACGATGGAGAAATCCTACCTTAGGGATTTCAGGTGGATGATGGGCATGAAGGAACTAGTGATCAACTATACACTGTTGTCAATCGGATATGCTCTATAGCCTTCTATGTTTGATGCTAGCATACTATAGGCTACGAGCTCTGTCCTATTAGTTATATCAAGTCTTTTCATTGGGCCTCACCTTTTTTAGGGAAAAAAAACAATTACATCATCAACTCGGCACCTTTAGCAATCCAAAAATGCAAGCCAACACTGCCAACATATTTCCAATCTTCAAACGCTAAAGGAAACCACTCTACATCTCCTCCATTTGTGCCATTTTTTTACTTTAGAATTCCAAGGTACACTTCTCTTTCTTCCCTCAAACAATTTCTTCTTGCCATGGTGCAATTGGTAGAAGCAACATGTGAATCACCTTTAAAAACATTCCAATTCAATAACTAATAGAAGTCTTGGGCACTCCCATATTTCCATATTTGCTATAGTCAACATCTAATTCACTAAGAAAGGGTTCTGCCAAATCCAAATATTTTTCTACATGGACATTGCTACAAATTTCACACAAACTATTGGGAGGATCCACTATATATTATTTTTTGCTCAATCTAACTAAGGCTTGTGTTGAGTCTTAAGAGGAACCAAGAAAAGAAAACTTCAATGTAGGATTTAAAGATTGCAAGCCCTTTTAGCAGAGCAAGAAGGGGAAGTTCGGTGAAATTTCTCCCATATCATTATTCTTTTTACAACATCCCTCTTCACTCAAAATTGATGTTGAAAGCTCGAGCCATTCAACTCCTCAATACAACTATAGCCTTGTTGTTCTCCATGCATTATTATTAAAGTATGTGTCATTGACACGGTCATCATCCATGTACACAAGGTGGGACTATGTGTAATGCTTAGGAATATGGAGAAATCAAGAAGGATCCTAAGTCATAGCCCTTATATAGACTTAGGGAAACCCACATTAGGGTTCAATATACTATATCATGTTCTTTTATTAGTAAGAAAGAGTACAATTCATATATCCAATATGCTAGTTTCCCCCTCTTCGCTATGTATGTAGATTGTGTGAGTTATATGTGTTCACTTGATGGTATCAAAGGTTTTTAATCATACATATTGTTGGTGAGGGCGAATGAGCAAAGAACCTATGTTGGCTCTGCTCTCTTTACTTCAATTTTCTTCCATAGAATGTGTGACATTGAGCATGAGTGAGTGAGTAGAGATCTTGTCCTCTCTTTTATTTCTTGGAATGTGTGACAAATGAGAGTGAGTGAATGAATGTGTGACAATGAAGTGAGTGAGTAGAGATCTTGAGCCAAACCTCCTCTCTTTATTTCTTTTTTGAGTTTTTGAACCATGAATCCACTTCTGAATTACTCTTGTCTTCTTATATGTTAGGATGTTTGGTCCCAACTTTGTTTGGACATAATCGTAAAGGGTTATAGGAATAATCTAGTAAAAAGAAAAGAAATTTAATCTATATCACAACTATAACCTTTCTAAATTATTAAATAAAAGTCATGACTTAGGAGAAAGTAATTAGTATTACAAGAGTGGAATATAAAGGGCAAAACATTAAATTAAAGCCAACTTATTGATTTCTTTTAAAGAAGAGGTAAGTAGTGGGTGTGGGCAAGCAAGCAAAATCATTAAAAAATATCAAAAAGAATTAAAAAGTGTAAAAATGAACAAAGGACATTTAAATTGTAAGTATGGTAGCTGGTGGGTTTGTACTATGATCAAAGGTTAGCTTTAGGTATAGAAAGTAGGGTTAATCTTAAGTGCAAGCATGCTTGACACATGGCTAAGGGATACAAAAAGGGAAGTAAATAGGAAGGAAAAGATCTAAACCTACCATCAAGGCAAACAAGAATGCCATGACAAATGATTTGGTTTGGTATTGAGGAAAGGGATTTCTTGTGAAAGGTTGGAGAGGCATGAAAGAAGGGGAGCCATGCAGAGGTGATTTTTTAACATTGGCAAAAGAAGGTTAAGGGACCTTACTAGGAAATTATGATTCGCCCTCTTTTATATTTTGAACCCATCGAATTGCAATTTTTTCCTTGGAAAGAAGATCAAGAGACCTTACTAGGAAATGAGCTGAGAGAACAAGTCATGACTAGGCGGCCTAGGAAAAGGGCATTTAGCCAACATTGCCTCACAATAAGAAAAGTTAAGGCTCTAGATAGCTTATAAGAGATCCAAAAGAAGCTTGTATGAGGGAAATAGATTGAGTGGAGCTCATAATTACTAGGCACCACATCACCAATAGAGAACTAAAAAGAGTATTGCCTAGAAGCTTGCTATCTAGTTGTGCCAAATGAGCCATGTACGGATGTTGGAAATATCAAGGACATTAGGCTGTGAATAGATTTTATTGTATTAAATAAATTGTATTTTGGCAGGCATATTATATTTGGGTGCATTCAGCACATGTTGCACATGTGATTGGTAGAATATATCTCTCCTGTCAAAGGAGACCCAAATATTCATCTTGGAAAAATCATCCAATTCCAATAAAATGTATTGATGATGTATGAATTCAACTTCAAAATGGTGAGATTAATTCTATTTGTGATGTGCTTTATGTGCCAAGACTTGCCATGAGTCCACTTATAGTTCTACAATGTGTTAATCAAAAAATTTGGGTTTTGATTTGTTGATAAGAAGGTGATATGGTTTATTCAAATAGGAACCATTGAAGATGGACTTTTTTACAAGTTTTCAATCACATACCGTAAATAGAGAGAATGCATAATTAACTCGCATTAGATCCATGTAGTTTCTTGACAATAGGAACATAGTATAGACATATTAACGTTAGCAATTCAAGACTGAAAAAAACTAAGTCAACTTGTCAAATCAAATGACATCTCTCTAAAGCATTTACTAAGTTTTGCAAATATGGGGAAATACATATAGACTCATTGTTGCTTAAGACACAATAGCAAAATCAAATAGCAGAATATATGAACCGCACCATTATTGAGTATTCAAGGAGCATAATGTAGACTAAGGACATTTTAGTATTGGGAATAATTAATTTGCACAGCGATTCATTTGTTGAACCAGTCACCTACTAATGATTTACGTGATATGACAATAGATGAATCATGGAGTGGACATAAGCCAAGTTAATGTCATCTTAGGATCTTTGTATCAACTATGCATATGCTCTTATGTCAAAGGAAAAGAGAGGAAAGTTTACTTTCAAGAGTGAGAAGTTCATTATGGTTGGTTATGGAGAGGAACATAAAATCCTACAAAAATAATGTCTTCTTTAAGTGTAAAATCCTATAAGCATGATATTTGCTTCACATGATGTGGTGTTTGATGAGAAAGTAAAGTGAGCTACTTGGCATCATGGTTACAAAGAATCAAGAGGAAGAGAAAACAAGCAAGTGGTTGACAATGTCAAACATTTAAAATTCAAGCATCCATAAAATGTGGAATATTTGATGACATGCTACCTAGTTTGAGTAGAAGAATCAACGAAATGGGGGAGCATACCCTAGAAAATATCCAAGTAATCTACAAATTCTCAACCAAAGAATGCATCCCATGACCAAGAAGACACATCCTCCACACCAATGCCAAATTTGGCAAAGGAATTAGTGGGTTGGGCAAAGGACATTGTCAAGGATAAGAAGCCTACAAGATGACAAGATATATTTAGGAGTGGTGAGCATAGAACAAAGAACCTAAATATCATATATCACAATATAAGGACACCTAGAGGGAGCACAATCCAAGGAATAGTTTGAAAAATTATGCTTGGGAGTTAGTGGAACCATCCAAAAGGAAAGATGATATGGGCTCCAAAAGGTTCTACAAGATCAAGCATAAGACTAGTAGGAGCGTAAAGAAATGTAAGGCAAGATGATATGGACTCCAAAGGGTTCTACAAGATCAAGCATAAGACTGGTAGGAGCATAAACAAATGTAAGGCAAGATTTGTGGCAAACAAGATATGCTCAATAGGATAGCATCATTTATAAGGAGACTCACAAGGATGAAGACAATCTACCTTATTCTCTTTCTTGCATGCACTATGGGGTTACACTAGCATCACATGGACATTAAGGATAGACTCCTTCATTGAGAACTACAAGAGGAGCTGTATATGAGGTGGCCAAAAGGGTTTGTGGAGAAACAGTCTGAGCAATCAGTATGCAAACTAAAGAAAGAACTTCATATACTCAACCAAGGCCCATGAGATTAATATAGGAAGATTGACACATATTTCAAGTAGCAAGGCTTCAGAACAAGTCAACTTGAGCATGTGAAAAAAAATTCAAATGCTCCCTCAATTATTCCACTTTATGATTATGATCTCATCATAACAAGCAATGACAATAACCTAATCAAGGAGGTCAAGATCAATCCTTGGAAGCCATTTGAAATGCATGCATTGGGATTACATTATAGGTGTTGAAATTGAGCACTGAGTAGATAGAGGAAAGCATATGTTTAACCAAATATGGTACATTTACTCTATGTTGGAGAAATTTAGAATGCTAAATGCCATGGCTCTTAGTACAACCTCTAATATACCTATTAAGACTAGCATATATACCTATTAAGATTGGGCATAACATGTAGAAGTTGAAAAGTATTCCATTTTTATTATGGACAAATATTTAAAAAGTACTCCATTTTACCTATTAAGATCGGGCATAACATGTAGCAGTTGAAAAGTACTCCATTTTTATTAAGGAAAAATAGTTGGTAACCTATCTCTACATCAATAGGACCTTATATTTCCTATGCAATATGAATTAAGAGCTAGTTTATGTAAAATCCATGTGTCCACTATCCACCATTGGAATGGAATGAACTAAATTTTCAAATACCTTACTTACTAGGACACAATCATATTTTAAAGAGAGCCCATATGTAGAACCACAGCGTGTAGGGTTCTATGATGCTAATTGGGGAGGTGTCCCCAACCATAAGTCTATTTCAAGATACACATTCATGGTGAATCCTCTTATGTATCTTGGTCTATAAAGGCTAGGCTAAATCATTTGCAAGGTTAGGCTTAAGAATTTGCAATAGCTTCACCTTAATAAGAATGGAATAAATGCATCTCTCCCAATGGCCTTGGCAATTTGTTGTGCCTTAGAAGTGCTTCGACTTTCCAAGAATGTCCTAGTTGGAAGATTTCCTCCTTAACTTGGAAGTGCTTCATATTTGTCAGAAAAAACTCATAAGAATCACTTCAAACCCCTTAGTCAACAACTTGAATCTACCAAATCTTGGTCATAGGTATTAACCAACTTACTAAAAGCACTGTTGTGATTAGCTTGCCAAACTCCAACTCCTACAAATTCCTATTCTTTTGGTGAATACACTGATGGGAGTTGTCCCCTTGACATCCTTGGACACCTACAGTATACTAGATATGATTGCCTTAGTTTACACTTCTAGCATGAAGCCTACGATTGATTTCATATGGTGTCTTGCAATAGCATAGAGTTAGGTCCTAGTTGCATTACAACCATTTACACTAATAGAGATGGTTATTTTGATGGAAACCAAGTAGAAATAATGTTTGAAAAATATTAAAAGCATTACAATAAGAATCATATAAGCGTCACTAAGGCAATTTTATAATAATCATATAAATAACTGTATATGTATATATATGTCAATATATTATTATATCGGCACTTATATTGACTCTACTACTAATAAAAAAAGATTTTTTTAAATAGTTATATTGACATTGAAAAATTGTAAAAATGAAATTTAAGGTGGATTGGGCTAAAATAGCCCTAATCTACCCTACAATTGTGTGTGTGTGTGTGTGTCTATGTGTGTGTGTGTGTGTGTGAATAATCATCTATATAACTATATATATAAATGTCAATATTTTATTATATTGGTACTTATATTTCTACTACTAATAAAAATAGAGATGCTTTTAGTAGTTATTTTGACATTGACAAATTCTAAAAACAAAATTTAAGGTAGATTGGGACTAAAATATCCCTAATCTACCCTACAATTGTGTGTGTGTGTGTGTGTGTGTGTGTGTGTGTGTGTGTGTGTGTGTGTGTGTGTGTGTGTGTGTGTGTGTGAACACCTCCATATGGCATGGAAAGGCTTTCTATTTTCTACACCCTTCCTTATTGAAGACACCTAAAAGTTAGATGGAATTTTTTGCAAGGTTCCAATTTCGACTGTATATCATTAACATTATCAATGCTTATTTCAACATTTATTTTGATGCTTATGTGGCACAACATTCCCAATGGCTATATCAATACTTGTATCAAACCCCATCAAAGGTCCCATAATGTAAATGAGCTTCTTAATTGACTTATGGAAATAAGGGGAGGGGAAGTGATGAGTGCTGGTGGGGATGGGAGTGAAAGTGGGGGAAATGGAGTGGGTAGCTCAAGAACAAGAGTAGGTAGTGCAATGGGAGGCTCCCAAGAAAAAAAAAGGCGAGATGGGAGTGGGAAAGTGAGGGTGAGTGTGGGCATAGATGGAAATCGATGTGCGAATGGGAGTGGGGGATTCAAAGAGGTAAGGATCGATATGGAAGTGTCACATGTCTAATCGTATGTTGATTGGAAAAAAGATGGGTAAATACTCAAATATATTTTACCTAGTATGAGTAGTTATTCTCAATTCTCAAATACGGAAGTGTTATATCAAACATATGATTAATATGTCCATGGTTTGAAAATAAGTACACCATCATCATCATCGTCATTATTTCTATTTTTATTATTTTTTGTCATGCCATTTGCACAACCAGGACATACAAGCAAAGGGTGGGATATATGAACATACAAAAGGAAGAGAAGGAAGGAAGATAAAATAAAATGCCACGAGGAAGCAAAACGAAGTCCAAAGGAGGGAATCCAAGAGAGGATGTAGAGCTAAGGGAGGGAGAGGAAGGTGACAAGAGTAGAAAGGAGGAGAGAAAGATGTGAAGAGCAAATAGGAGAGAGAGAGAGAGAGAGAGTAAATGCTACATAAAACAGTTGTAAACAACCACTCTTCACCACGTAGCATGATGGCTAAAGAATTGGGCAATTTGATGAGCACAAGTATGGAGCGAGGTTTAACCCAGCCAAGGCATGGGAGAAGAGAGGGAGGAAGAGAGTGAAATAGAGGTAAGCACAGCGAACCTCATCGAGTGCTATTACAAAAGCACTCGATTAGTGAGCAAGTGCAAAGATTATGGTACTCGCACATGAGAAGACAAAGCAATGAAAGCATTTATAAGTTGATGCTAGCTTAGCATTTACAAACAAGAGAAACTGGATGGTTGTGGCGGTAGCGAGAGCATGAATGCACAAATGAAGAAATGCAAAACTCAAGGTAGGTTTCTTGGCTACAAGAACAAACAAGAAATATAGAAATTAGGGCAGGATTCTTGGCTACAATGACTGAAAATGCAACTTACAATAAATCCAAAAAAATCACAATTCGAAGTTCTCTTCTAAACAATGAATTTCATTCATGTGGCCTGCCGAGAGAGAGAGAGAGAGACAGAGAGGGGGGGGGGGGGGGGGGGGGGAATCGCAAGTGCAACTTAGCCCTATCATAAAAATCCAAATGCTAATTTCAAAAACACATCTTTTTCTTATCTCCAACTAGAATATCTAGTTAGACCTTTCCCTGAGGGCAGACCAAAAACAAACATCTTCAATTAGACCTCCCCCCAAGGCAAGCCAAAGCACTCATCAAGCCTGCGCTGTAAATGTCATATGCATGTAAAGGAAGCACCTAGTGTGAAACATTTAAAGGAAGCTTCTAGTTTAGTCTTCCATGATGGATGGACAAACTCACATCTCGAAAAATATATTGATCAACTTCAGTACATACCATTCAAGACAAAAGTTGACCGAAAGTAACATGATTTGAAAGACCGTCCCTATTAATCCTAGCCTAAAACATGACCTGGGAGTGAGATAGACATAAGCCTTGCAATACCGATAGAGTTAATTATTGCAATATTTCCATAGGTAGTAATTTTCTTTATTTGTTTTGTTTTGTTATGAAAGCCGGCTTTGCCTTGTTGGGCTTACACCCACAAAACAACTCATGGAGAATTCTTTGCGAGACTTGCCTCTAACCCCCAGGGTCTCAAACCCCCAGGGTCTCAGGCGCACCACGCCAAAAATCCATAAATCGGCTTTTGGCTCAACCCTCATCACTCGTAGCTTAGACGGTTAATTAATTTCTCCACATCTCACCTACGTGTCAAATTGACCTATGCAAGGAGAGAAATTATTTCACTCACTCGCCCGTCACTTCTCTCTCTCTCTCTAGCCTTTCCCTAAGCTCATAGCCTTGCCTCCTCCCCCTCTGGTCCTTCATAAAGCAAGACAGGTGGCACTTATAGCTTGTGAGAGGTGGTTGAAAGAAGCATCTGGAAGGTTGAGTTTTCGCATATTTCACCTCACAATTCATGCTCTCTTATTGCTAACAACGCTAGGTTTAATTTTATTATTGTAGCCACCTTTGGAAGGTTGCGTTTTCGCATATTTCACCTCACAATTCATACTCTCTTATTGCTAGGTTTAATTTTATTATTGTAACCACCTTCGCGCCCTCTCTCTCCTCCATATCCATTTTTCAATTAATAGGTGGTTTTTGTTGATTAGGGGCATCTTTAATTCGTCCAAAAATATTCCAATCTACAACTTAAAGGTTAGTCTTAAGCCAAATAACCAAGTCCCCTTGTCAACTAATGTTGAGAAAATGCATGATACATTTCCAAGGTCGCCCATGTTGACTGATCAGGAGCCGATATTGTTTCTTAAATCACTAATAATCTTTTGTAAAGAGACCATTGTGAGGCACATGATCAAGGTCTTCTAAGAATGAGAGTAAAAATCCTACTCACATCTTTGTAGCATGAAGATTGCCAAATCTATTTTCATTTCTTTTTTCTCAATGAAAAGACTTATATGTACTAAAAAAACCCCATTAGTAAATGCTCACAGCAGCAAAGACACATTATGCTTAGCATGAGAAACTAGTGAGTACAAGTACTCGTGAGCATTGCCTTCAAGTTAATTCTGTCAAAGGAAAACAAATGTCAAGATCAAAAAATGATTAATTTGCACACATGTGATGAAAGCCGTGTTATAGGAAAGTTCGAATGATTTGCAAACTCCGTGTGGGGGGGGGTGTGTGTGGACATGTATTTTTGTATTTCCCATCTCTTACAATCATTAGACACAACGTGTAAGACAGTTGCATTCGTGTCTAGCATTGTTGACAAATGCACGTTGAAGAAACACAGGCTTACAGGTGAGGCATACTTGCCCTGATAGGGGCAAGATACGGAAACTTACCAGTCAATTGAAGACCCGGTATTCAATTATTGAGGATGACATGCAAGCAGCAACAGAATGCTACAATTGCTGCAAGGTGCTGGAAGTAGAGGAAGCGATTCTGCTCATAGATAAGTGAAGCAATGCTGAACGATGGCCTTGCAGATGATAGCCCCAATTATGATCAGTCCTATTCAGTGAGAATAAGGTAGACAATTCACTAAGGGGAAGGGAGGGCAGAGCTGGAAGCACATGCTGAACACCAAAATGCTGAAGTTGAGAAATGGCTATACTGCAAAGCAGAGCAAGGAGAAAGTGAAATCAAGCATTGCCCAACAGAATTCAATCAATCAAAAGCATCAACAGAGTTAACTCGAAGACCTTTATTGATGCAAAACATTTCCATTACCATTGCCTTTAAGGCAATAGATGCCCTGAAGCATACTAATCCAACTTCGTCTCAATTTCAAGAGTAAAATAGATGCGTCTACACACCCAACATAATGTTATGAATGAGAAAAATAGATGCCCTGGAGTAGACAAACCGAACTAGACAGAAGTTCTTTGGCCCTGCCGTCAGAAACAGAGTGAAAAACGTGAATCAACCCACTCCCAGTAATTCAAATTTAAGGAAAACTTTCTGCCACGTTGAAAAAAGGCTGTTTGAAAGCCCTTATGCTCTTGCCAATACTCTCTCAAAAATAAGAACATGGTTTTATTTTTCAAATACACGCACACTTCGGACATTTCCTGAAAGTTAAAAAAAAGCCATAAGGAAGCATTTTTACTTTTGCTGCTACTTTCCCTCAAAAGTGGAAGCTTGGTTTTATTTCACGTCGATCCTTAAGACAATGCTTACCAGAGATTGCAATTTTTGACACTCCTTTATAACTTTCCAAAAACGTAAACTAATAACAGAAGTAGAAACTTTGTTTTGATTTCAAAATAGACAAAGGTACAACTACGTCATTGTCAACAAAAGCATTTCCTTTTGTCAACGCAGCACAAACGCCTTCGAATCAGAAAGAAGCATGATTAGTCCCAGAGGAGCCCACGAAAGAAAACTAAAAGGAAGCCCATAGAAAGTTACGATAGATAAGAAAAATCAGAAAAACATCTCCAAAATATTTTTAAGTGGCTCATCGAAACAATAAAAAACGGAACCCTCAGACAAGCTGCTCAGTTTTGCAGGGAACTATCAAAGCAATTCAAGTCTAGAGAGAGAATCTGAGGCCATCTCGGGTTGTCTTCCTTCTTTTAGTTAGTCCTCAAACTCCTAGCTCTAGGCTGAGATCTAGAACCAGTGGTGTTTCTTCTCCCCGCTAGCCTCTTCATAGACGTGCTCGGACTTCGTCTTCTCGTGGTGCTCGTAAATTGCGAAACCAGCCGACCCTGCAGCTGCTACCCCCGCCACTTCGGCTTCGATCTTGTGCCTTCCAGCGTGCTCTACATCCGTCTTTGCTCTATGCGATTCATACTGCAACGCGGGAAGAAAAGAAAATTAATAATGCCAGAATGTAGATTGCAGAAAGTAGATAACCAGGAAGCTTCTACTCATGTCCTGGTCAAATTAGACGAACCTCTAGACAAATCTTTGACCAAATAGAAAACCTCGTGAACAAGTTAGGAAGGAAACCCCGGATCCGGCCTTGCAGCCCGTTCACGGCACAGAGTGCTCACAAGAGAATAGAATAAGCAAAATAAATCAAGAACTTAGCAAACCTACACGAATAATACTTACCAGCGCGAAGGCACCTGCTGCAAGGGTACCAAGCTCGCCCATGTGTTCTTCTTTCTTGTGTTTGTTTGCTTCTGCTCGGGCGGCTTCCACCTTCTCAAGTCTTTGCTCTTCCGCGTAGATCGCAGACTGATTAGAGTCCCCTTGACCTTGATATCCGCCTTGGCCCTGATAACCCCCTTGCCCCTGATAACCTCCGCCATATCCCGCCTGAGGAGGATACCCACCCTGGTACCCATAGTTAGGGGGAGGCTGACCATAAAAATTGGGGGGAGGAAGCTGGCCATAGCCATAGCCGGCAGGCTGGGGAGGAGGTCCTCCATACCCATAACCAGGCGGGGGAGGAGCACCATATTCCTCCCTACGGTAGCCTTCACGGCGGTACTGATCATCATCCTCATCACGGTGGTGATGGTGATGGTGGTGGTGCTCAGACATGGTCGGAACTGGTGGGAAGGAGGCGCTGCAGGTGCAAAATGAAGCAAGTGAGGAAGGGAATAGAGACGACGAGACAAATTCACGATCGATATGAGCTTCAAAAATCAAGAAAGCAACGAAGGGAGTGATAATCCGAGAGGTGCGCACCTTGGAGAACAGATGGAAAAGTGGGAGGACGAGGGTTTAGATTGAGATGTGTACTAAGAATCAAAGGGAGATTATAAGGACGAACGTCGACGCGGAAATTAGATCTGATTCATGATGACTTTCTTCGAGATTTTGCATGTTGATGCCCCCCCTTCCACAACACGTTCCTCCCACGCATTCATCCACCGCCTACTTTATCTTGCCACCTCCCCCCCACCCACCTTCTTCCAGGTCCTCTCCGATAGTCGCCCGGCACACTAAGAGCGCATTCCCGCGAGGGCGGCATTGCCAGAAAAGGCTAGAATTATGGCGGAGAACCGGTCGCCCTCCATGTTCCCACATTTCATGCCACGTCAATTGCTGGCATCCCAGTGCCTCGCTAGAGACAGGATTTTCTCTTCTCCAGCTGGGCATTACCTCTACCCTATAATTATGTGGCGCCATAACTACTCACGCAGCTCAAATAGATGGAAACGGGGTGGAAGGAACCTGCTTAACCAGTTTGTGCATCTGTTGGAGTAGCTCGGCTGGGCCGAGGCTGAGCGTGCAAGCGTAGCAGAGCGACACAAGGGAACCTCCCATGCATTCATCCCAGCATGGCGTTCAACCGCTGTGTAGAGCGGAGGCGCTACCGCAAGAACCCTCTCTGGCAAGAAAGACGGTTGCCGCTTGTGCTGGGTCACACAACCCGGTCGCTAGGCCGCCAACACTCACATTCTTGTTCAAATATATGCCATCCCAGCACACTTGACGGGAAAGATGGCCACTACAACTTGGTGGCCAGGTTATATAGCATATTTTTGAGCCAGAATGTGATTTGGTCAAAAGCACTAGTGGAGTTTCAAGAACCAAGAAGATTTCTTCCCACGTTCAAAAAGCTGCCAAGCATGCTTATCTCCAATCTCATAATGCGGCCCAAGGTATTTTCTCAAGCATGGCCATGCAACTAAAGTTGTTCTCTTTGATTGGTCAACAAAGGACGTCCATCTCTTCGTCCCCACTGACAGTGCAGACGGGCACCATGTCTACGAGTGTTTACACACTCATTGTTGGCCTGTAAAATCCGCTAACAGTGTGGGCAAAGCAACAAGGTTGAAACACACCAAAAGAGCTAGAGTTGCAACAGAGCTTTTGGGCAAGATGATGCATGATTACACCTATGGGTGGTGCCCATTGTTTCGGTGAGCAATTGTGCCCGAAGAAACTTCGGGTTCCAGTCATCATCCATGTGGGCATTTGCAACTTTAAGCATGGAACCAATGTGTAGCAGATTTTCAAGTGGGCAGTGTAAACATTCCATTGGCTATTCACAAGCTTCCACCCTAGTGTGTGAACACCTTTGTTGCTTACTCTACTATGCATGCAATTAGTCACCCTAGCACTATGCTGGCAACTATTGTAACACGAATGATTCCTCTCATCTCTTGCACTATCCTTGTAACTAGTCACCCTGGCACTATGCTTGCAACTATCATAGCATGAAGAATCCCTCATAGAGACCTTCATACCCTCATGCTTTTTTAAACAGAAAATACAATACGCCAACATTCCTCATAATCAAATCCTAGATTGCTCCAAACATCTCGCTCTATTTTCCCCTACCTCGTGTCTCAAATATTTGCCTTCGTATTCCTTCACAAAGGTACCCAGAAGGTACATGCACAAGCATGCATGCCTTGCACATATCTTTTGTATGTGCTATGTAGGTGGTTGCCCGCTCAACCATCACAATAAGAATTTTAAAGTTGCAGGCTTTGATGTAGAAAGGGACCGTGTTCTTTTGAAAATGTAGCCACACTCCCAAAATTTTGAAGTTGAAATTTTCATAATCAATGAAAATGTGCAGGGTTGGCAGACCCAAGAAGTTAAAAGTCTAATCAAGAAGGTAAAGTTGAACTTTTCATAGTCAATGAAAACATGCAATGGGTAAACCCAAGAATCTGGTAGGTGAACTAGTAGGCATACACAAGAAGGGCTAATTATAAGTAAAGGAAGTAAGGTAGCTAATCACACAACTCTAGAGAATCTAGTGTTTGAATTTGTAGAATTTGGAAGGGTTGGTGCTTTGCTATAGGCGATTGTTCCCAAACCAACCTTAACTCCTTGCCAAAGCAACTATCCATTGCTTGCAACCAAATCTACAGAAGAGAGGCACCACAAAGCTCCCTTTGTTATTGCCATCCACCTATTGAAGCCAATCTCACCAGCAATGAGTACAATGTTCACCCCATATGTCCCCCCACTCTACAAGAAAATTAGTTGGGGGACCATCACTTTTATAAAAGAGAAGAGGGGTGGAAAGGAAGAGGACAAGTGCATGATTGAACTAAAGGAATAAACGGGGGTAGAGAGGGGAGAGTGGGAGGAGGGCAAAGAGGGAAGGTAGGGATAATGGGGGCATTGACATCCATTTGCAAACGCAAGCATGCGGCAATGCTTGCCACATGGCTTACCTACCACTCTATTCTAAGAGTCTTTGAAAATGTATAAGGGAAGCTATTCTAAGACTCTCCTTGAAAATGTATAAGGGAAGCATGATTAACTCAAGGAGATGTTGAATTAAAGGGGGAAGGGTAAGGGAGAGTGGGACTTGCATGTTAATTGAAAGGGGGGGCAAGAGGCAAGAAAAAGAACTTCTACTCATGTTTTAATATTGTACCACTACAACGATTTCATTTCACCTATTGTACCATCATACATTGATATTTATCTTCTAGTCCAGATGACTCCTCTCCTTCTCCACCTCTCCTAACTCCTCTTCTAGTCTTCCTCCTCTCCTTATCCACCTCCACTTCCATATTCATCTCTACTTCCACATCCACCTTCATCACTTCCTCCTACTCCTCCTCCACCTGCATTTGCTTGACCTCTTCATCTCGTCCTTCACTCATCCCTCCCTCCACCTCCACATTATATTCACTACTACCACCATTGCTGCCATCTTCTTTATCATCACCACCACTCCCACTCTAACAAACATGGCTACCAAAAGCACCACAACCTTCTCCTCCACCATCTTTTCCACCTCTATCCTCTCCACCATCACCACCATCTTCTCCACATTCTCTACTATCACCACCACCATCAGTGCCTCCTTCTCTATCATCACCACCACCACCATCACTACCTCCTTCTCTATCATCACCACCACCACCACCATCATTGCTCTTTCTTTGTCATCACCCACCACCACTCCCACTCTTGTCGACATGCCTACCCCACCACAACCACCTTCTTCTCCTCTGTCTCCTCCTCGACCTCTATTTTATTTGCATTCTCCATTGTATCACACCACTCCCACATCACCATCACACCACCACCTCCTCCCCCAACTCCTACTCTCCTACTCCTTCTCTCCTCCTATTCGTTTGTGTCTTTTTCCTATTCCTCCCCCTCATCTACCAAGACCACACCCTCCTAGTAGATTGCACTAAGACTAGTTAAGCATATTTCTTCATATATACTATATTTTATACATCCATACATACTATATATATAACTTCTCTCTCTCTCTCTTTCTCTCTCTCTCGCTTTATCTATGTATCTATCAATCAATCAATCTATTTATCTATCTATCTATCTGGATCTATCTATCTATCTATCTATCTATCTATCTATCTGCCCATCTATCTGTCTATCTTACTATCTCTCTTTCTCTTTGTCTGTGCATGTGCATGCAAGTACATATGTATATATACATGCATGCATATATATATGTATATATATATATATATATATACATATATATATGTATACATATATATACATATATGTATATATATATGTGTATACATATATCTACATATATGTATATATATGTGTATATATATATATATATATACATATATATATATATATATACATATATATATATATATATACATATATATATATATATATACATATATATATATATATACACATATATATATATACACACATATATATATATATATATATATATATATGCATGCATGTATGTATGTATGCATATATGTACATGTATATGTATATGTATATGCATGTGTGTGTGTATACATGTGTGTGTGTATGTAGTAATGAATGGACATAGTATGAATTTATAAGCTAATACACTATGTTGTTAAAACTAGAGAAAACTAAATAATCTAAGTAACACATGAAATAAATGAATAAGAGAACAATCTTTGATTTTGACAAGGAAGATGGCATCTGATCACCACTCAAAAACCTACCACAAACACAAAATTCCCAATTGGCCCATTGAAGTATTTTAAAAAAGAGCTACAAACACGAACAACATCAAGAAAATATACATTTTCATCATGCACAAACCTTAAGAGTAGCATAATATTTTTACATGATCACCACGTCACAAAAGGCAGGGCTTATAAGTATGTTATGCAAACTATTCAGAAGCCCTACATTTGCTCACTTTTTCTAATTTTGATTGCCTTGAAAGTGTCGGATTGTCTCAAAAAACTTATATGCACTTCTATCATAAACTAGAATTTGTGAATTAGTACGCATTAATTGAGTGAGGTTGGTTGGTATCAGAGCATATCATGTTTTCCAACATGCTTGCCCTTAGAAATGATAGGGGTGTTTGGGATCATTCTGCAATATGTTCAATCTTCATATCATGCATAGTCCAGCCCTGTCTATGTCCATTCCCTGCCCTAATGCTGAATCGATGTCAATAAAGATATTTCTTAATTATGACACCATATCCATCATGTTCCCATAGCTAGACCCAAATAAATCCCACAATATGTTTAGATTAGTTGGGGAGTTGAATCTTGAGACAAGGCAGAATCCATGGGTTGTTTTAAATTGAGAAGAAGCACTATCGAACCACGCCCAATCCTATTTCTTATATTTGGGGATCATTTTTTAGCTAACCAATCCCAATGCAACAAGAAAGCATGCCAGACAAACAAGGTGTCATGTTGCCTATCATGCAAAATCTCAAAATGGTATGTGTGTTGTACTCTCGTAGTTAGTAGGCAAATTGGTATCAATCATAGATTTAGGTAGACGGGTGTAGATGACATACACTATGATTGTTATCTGCTTGTTTTGCTAATCTGCACTTCCAATTTCATCTTATTCTTAAATTTACAAAAATATATCATAGAGATAATTGTGTCCTTGGGGAAGTTGGCAAGGCACATCCTACATTGCGTATCTTGCGAACAAGATCTTTGAATTCAAACTGGGAACTTATAGCTTAATCACTCCCTCATAGAGCACTTCCACAAGGTGTACCTTTCTTGGTTAGAGGCAGTAGTGCAACTCGATGAAGAGTGCAAACCCATACATATATCAACTGAGATTGATTGAAGAAGAAGAAAGGCCTAGATGCCTAAAAGGACCATTTGGTGTAACAAAGATTATTACTCAAGGTGAGAGCTTCTTGAGAGATCTGTTCTTATGAGAGAGAGAGAGAGAGATTCTTTGAGAGCTTTGTGAGAGTTCTAGAGTTTTTCAAGATTTCAAAGAGTTTGAGAGTCCCTTATCGAGAGAGCTTCAACTAAAGGAGACTCAAGCAAAGAGCCCTTAGAGGCAACCCTAGAATGCTTATGCTCATGCATGAGCATGAGCTTATGCGGAAATAGAGAATGAGAGAAGGGGGAAACTTAAGCATAAGCTCATGCTCATGCATGAGCATAAGCATGAGCTTATGCTTATGCTTATGCTTATGCTTATGCTAGCTTATGCATAAGCATAAGCTAGCATAAGCATAAGCATAAGCATAAGCTAGCATAAGCATAAGCTCATGCTTATGCTCATGCATAAGCATGAGCTTATGCTTATGCTTATTATGCTTAAGCTCATGCTTATGCTCATGCATGAGCATGAGCTTATGCTTAAGTTTCCCCCTTCTCTCATTCTCTATAAGCATAAGCTCATGCTCATGCATGAGCATAAGCATGAGCTTAAGCATAATAAGCATAAGCATAAGCTCATGCTCATGCATGAGCATAAGCATGAGCTTATGCTCATGCATGAGCATGAGCTTATGCGAAAATAGAGAATGAGAGAAGGGGGAAACTTAAGCATAAGCATTCACGGCCTCTACTACAGCCTATCGACCTGCAGCATCTACAAGCCACTACTTCCTATCGGCCTCTCAAACAATACAAGCCTCCTTCGGCTTAGCTCCAACATCTACTAGGCTACTATCCCGTCAGCGCTGCTCCTACAACACTCTCATCCATCCTAGCCTCGTCTAGCAACTGCAAAGGCTCGAGGAACCTTTGAGCCACCATAGCGCCACAGCCAATCAGCTCCATGCATCAAGCATATCTATAGCCCGCCACCAACATACAACGCTCCTCCGCCATATCAACTTTAGCGTCGCCCAGCGACCTGCATCTACATCTCCATCCAGAAATGACCATGACAAGCTCCTATCCATCCCTTTAAGAAGACTTATATGTATCAAGCTCTATACTTCACTAACATAAGAAAATTTCCTTAATTGATCGTGGGTTAGGTTAGTGGAGTGACACCTCATCTTGTCCAATCAGCGGGCCACCTCAGTAAGTGCCACATGGCATTGACCTCTGCGAGCACACGACCTCCTACTAGGCACACTGTGCACACACTACATGTGTACCTGCTTGCTACATCATCATAGTGCTCCATTGGCACACCCCTTGCTAAGCATAGTTGCCACATCATCACTGCACCACCCTGCCACATCATCATTTTCACTCCTTTTGCCCCTCCGCCTAGATCAAGCGATATCTCTTGATCCAAGAATGTTAAAAAATTCCTAAATAGCTCCTACTTGGAGTCAGCAGTCCCAATGCGGTTTCACATCATGACATTACCAGAAACCTAATGTTTCACAATTCAGTGAGCAGACTTCAGAGTGTTTAGAGACATTGACTGATTAATCAGTGGGAAGATTGCACGATTTGATTTCACACACACATGCCATCATTGTAAAGCCTATTCGGCTATTTTCTGGCATTGTGCACATTGTTTCAAGCCTTATAAAGCCTCTTGGCTATTCCTGGCATCATTTGCCACAAGCCTTGTAACAGATTGGATTATATATTGTAGCTCTATCTTCACCGATAGTTCAGATTTCAGTTAACATAGTCAGTGTCTTGCAGTTGATTAAGATAATGATTTCACAAACACTTTGAGTACATTTCTTGCACCATGTCTACGACTAGCAACTCAACCTCAATCTAGAGGCATTTGCTAAGCTAAACAACCTCAATTATGGCACATGGAAATACTGAATGGAAACCATTCTTGTACTTCAAGACAAATGGGAGTATGTCGATGGGTCTACAGCTAGGCCATTGGATGATCTAACCACAGTAGTAGCTCTACTAGACCTTTTGTCGCAACACCAATAGCAAGATCTACATCGGGATCTCCAGCTACACCAACAGTGACCACACCTATCGTAGATCCTGACATTGCCCAAGCACAGGCAGAATGGGACAAGAAAGACAAGTATGCATATCATTTGATCAAGCAAAATGTGCAAGATGTCATCCTAGGACAACTCAACATAGTTAAGACATCAAAAGAAGCATGGGATATGTCCGCAGCTCTCTATGAGTCTAAGAACACTTCTAGGATTCACACCATTAGGGGAGAAATGGGGTCTCAAAAGGGCCTCCAATTAGTGTTTCTTAATTTCAAGGGATTAGAGAGGGGCTTGAGGTGTACCAATGAGAGTGCTAGAAGGTGTGGGGCAATGATATGTTGAGGTGGAGGGTGGGCAAGCTTGCAAAGAGCCCCTATTAGTTGTTCCCCGTACACTAGGGACAACCGAAACCATCCCCCCCCCTTAACCCATGTTTGACCCTCCTACTAGGTGCACCTCCCCCACATGATCCCAAATCTTCCTTCAATGAGATGGTAGGCGCCTTGTGGCAGATTTTTCTTCTCCCCTCCCTCTTTCTAGGGCCTCTACCCCCCACTGTTTTGGTCCAGCCTGCCATTCCCTCCATTTTTGAATTGTGAGGTTGCCCTCCCTTGCATTTCCCCTCTTCGCCCTCTTTCTCTGCTCCCTCTTGCTCTGGCATGCTTGTTGCTGCAGCTCCTCTCTCTCTCTCTCTCTTTCTCTCTCTCTTCCATTTGTTGTGTACCTCTCCCCCCCCTCTCTCTCTCTCCCTCTCTCTCTCTCTCTCTCTCTCTCTCTCTCTCTCTCTCTCTCTCTCTCTCTCTCTCTCTCTCCCTTCTCTCTCTCTCATGTGCCTCTATTGGTGCTGCTCTGTCCCTCTCCTTCTCCCTCTTTTGTGCCTCTGTTGGAGCTGCATTGCCCTATGTAGGAGTCCCATTCTTGTTGTTGCAACCTTTGCAAGCATGGTGAGGAGCAAGGCTACAAGACCATGCAATGCTGTGACCTCTTGTGTCTTCCATTTGCTGTGTACCCCCACTCTCTCTCTCTCTCTCTCTCTCTCTCTCTCTCTCTCTCTCTCCCCCCCCCCCTCCCCCTATCCCCTCTCTGTGTCTCTCCTATGCCTCTGTTGGTGTTGCTCCTATCCCTCTCCTTCTCCCTCTTTTGTGCCTCTGTTGGAACTGCATTGCCCTGTGTAGGAGTCCCATTCTTGCTGTTGCAACTTCTACAAGCATGGTGAGGAGCAAGGCTACAAGACCATGCAATGTTGTGACCTCTTGTGTCTTCCATTTGCTTGTAGCCCCCCCAACTCTCTCTCTCTCTCTCTCTCTCTCTCTCTCTCTCTCTCTCTCTCTCTCTCCCCCTCTCCCCTCTCTATCTCTCTCCTATGCACCGTTGGCACTGCTCTGCCCCTCTCCTTCTCCCTCTTTTGTGCCTCTGTTGGAGCTACATTGCCCTATGTAGGAGTCCCATTCTTGCTGTTGCAACCTCTGCAAGCATGGTGAGGGGCAAGGCTACAAGACCATGCAATGATGTGACCTCTTGTGTCTTCCACAACACCAAAAATGCATTGGATGAGTGGAGCCCTTGCACCTACAGCTTGAATGATCGGATAGTGATGATAAAAGGATCGGCCAAAGGTCCACATAATCTTCCCAAAGCAAGAGAGGTGATATCTTGCATGAGTGGAAGGGGCGCATCTTGAAGTTCAAGTTTGAGAAGAAAGGATGGCTGGCAAACGTGCAACATGTCTACATGGGAAAAGATATGCGGCTTCCTCCATCATTCAATCAATCTAGGATACCGTCACATTGCAAGCCTTTCTATCTATGTACCTTTTTCAGCTGTAAGTGTAATGAGTCCATTTGGAAATTTTGTGTTTGGTTTCTAAGAGCTCTTATTCATGGCAGATGTTTTCCATTTGGACTTCGAGGAGTGGGAACCAGTTGATTCATTCATAGGCAAGTTCACTGCGATTCGTGAGGATTTAGGTAAGCAAATGCATGCAGGGGAGGCCTCCTTGCGAAAGAAGAATGTATATTGGTATAATGCAACATACATCACTCCAACGACATCATCAAGCTATGGCCGTCTGCAAACCATTGCACCACCACAACTTCAAGACATGGATTGCAACATTGTGGACTCGAGGACATTGCAATCAAACAAGGACAAGATTGTAAAGGATGTGGGCATGGCATGAAGTTTGCATTTGGATCCAAATGGGCAAGGTTATCTTGATTTATGCATCTGCACATTTTTTCTTCTTTGTTTCAGAATATACATATGCATAGAATAAAAACTATGTGGTCCTGCAAGCGTGTAGATGAAAATGCTCTTGAAGATTTACTGGGATGAATTGGGAAACCAAGTCAGGTGAACAAAAGGGTGATCTATTTCAATGTCATGCATGTAAAGACAATGTGGTTATTAGATACCATTTGTCAAGCCAAATGTTGTATTTAGCTTTTCAGTATAGGCACTGGAAGAAAACAAATGGCCAGTGGCTTCCCCTAGATCGTAATGATGAAGACAATACAAGGGTAAGTTTGTCTATTGATGTTGAAGAGGGAGATGTCAAGAATGTGAATGTCACATCACAATGGACTCTAAGGGATGTGCGAGAACACTTATTGGTCATGGAGGACGGCATGTCAGAGTCCTTCAACTTTACCTTAAATGGTGGTAAGATTAGCCGATGTGTGGAGAAGTGCATGCATAGTGCCAATTTCAATCCTCCTGCAACTTTGAAGATTGTTAACAATGTCTTTGACTAGTGCAGCATTTAATTTTTTGCAAAATCCTAGTTCTTGTTTCAAAAGATGATGGACAATTAAATCGACATGTTATTTATTTGATGTTTTTTCCTTTAAGTTCATGGTAAATGTTTTTTCAAAAAATTTGGGGATTTTATGATTAGTTTTAATTTTTATGGTTTTGATATATATAAAGGGGTAAGAGCCATTTTTACATTACATTCTCACTTTCACTTTTAAAGAGCCATAGAAACTCCCACCCTCAAAAGTTACTCACTCCATCAGTCATCGCTATTTGCCATGGATTCAGCTAGAGCTGCGTTCCATGATTTCATCTCGCGATCTACATTTGCTGGTCACGAAGAAGAGCTATTTTTTGTGTTTGATAGGACTTTAGATGTCCTAGGCACATATATGAGAGCCAAGGATGACTTCACAGATCTCATCCACTACATGCAAGAGAATTTCACAAATTTTGCATATGCACTTGATGACTCTTCAAAGAGATGGGTTTCGATAGATTACATCAAGTATCTGCTCCTAGACGAACCCAAGTTTGTGAAGCGCTTGGCCCACTTTTGTGATAATCTTACAGATGAAGTGTTTAGGACAGTCGAAGTAAATGACATCCTAAAAGCGGGATCACGGGAAATACAAGCACTAAATTCCTTTCATGGGAGATGGCATTGATCTTTCTTCTCCAAGAAGGAAATTTAGAGGAAGAAGCCTCATCATCTAGCACCCTCTCTACTGGAATTGTTGATATCCTCATCCTTAGTCTACTTCAAGAGACCCCAGTAAGAGTAGAGTAAGAATCTGCATCGGAGACTGCTGACGGAGAAGCAACCTTATGGTCCTTGTCCCCCCTCATCATTGATGGAGAAGAGTACGCATTTCTCCATGACATAGAGGTTCTTTTTGGACTATGAGAGGACGAGGCTCTTGATTCTTATATGGGTTTAATGTTGACACAAGTGTCAAAGATCCCAAGGTTTTAGGTTTCAAAGACCAGACAATAGAAGAGTTTCTCTTAACGATGCTGGTTTCAATGAGGGATGCAAACATGTCCATATTTGATGCATAGCACTCTCATGCAAAAGCTTCCACCTCCAAGACAAGTCAGGAGAAAGCTTCCACCTCCCAAATGGAACATAACATTACACAGCACCTGGTTCCATCAACATTGCAAATGAGGAAGAGATAGAAGCTGATGATACTGTAGTGGTAAGTTCGAACAATATTTTGTATTTTGATGTTCTTTCGGTATAATTTGTTTTGTCGATATTCTAATGTTTGTTGAATTTTGCAACAGTGCAGACAATGAGAACATCCTTTCCTCAAGAAAAAGAGCTCGATGGCCTCACACCACTCCCTAAGCAAGAAGTACCCCCATAACTGGAAGAACAATAGATTGAGCTAGGCCCACAAGCAAGCATATAGGCTACCAACCCCTAGAATGAAGGCCCCTTCGAGGTTCTCTTGCAAATATTTTTCTTCTCCAAGGATCAATTGTAAACCCATACAACTCGATTAGGATTTTATAGTATATGTATCAATTTCCTCTCAAGTCAAAAAAGGATATTTTGTCATTTTTGTATTCGACTAGAATATAATTTGTGGCTTATGGACCCATAGCACTCATTATTCTGAGGTTTATGTCTTAACTCAATCAATGAGGTGTATGTCTTAACTCAATCAAGAGTCTGAGGTTTATGCCATAAACTGAACTCAAGTTAAACAGAAAAAGGGCAAGCAAGTATCATTTGATTCTACACTTGAAATAATACCCAGTTTGAATGAAGAATCTTTGATTAAGAATATGTACTTTGACCCTAGGGCTCCTCTCCAAAATGGTCTCTGACAAGTATATGTGACTATAGAGTCTCAAAGTGGTCTTGAGTTCTAGATTGAAAGGATAAAATGGAAGCCAAGCTCCAACCACTATGCCTCATATAGTAGCTATGCTTTGAATCTTGGACATACATCCAAGTTTGAGAACCACTTTGTAGAGTTGAAATCAATAATTTGTTTGGCCTGCCACCTAGTGCATGAAGTCATATGTCAAAGTGAGGACCCATTAATGGGCTCCTTGAGTCTTGAACAAAAGAAAGGAGTACTCAAGGGCAAGCCCCCTTTGACTCAAAATCAAGGGTTGCCTATTCACAATGTTCCCCCCACAAACCTATATGAAAGGAATCATCTCTCATGTTTTCAGCCATACAAAATCATCAGAGAACTAGCCCAAGTCCCAATGGCCATGACTATGCTATTACCCATGATGTTGTCCCCAAACAATGTTAAATGCTAGTAAATCTATTTCAAGGCATGGAGCAAAAATCTAAGATCTCTTTCCATCATGATTTCCTACCATTGCTCAAACAATTGAGAAATATTTCCCCTATATTAACCTTCAATTGAAGGACAAGTGGTCAAAGATGTGGTCATGGATGCCAACTCAATAATCAAGTTGGTGAACCTTGAAACATTTGAGAAACTTGGGTTGAGGGTATTATTTCAAGTGATAAGGGTGGTGAATAATTAGAGTGTTACACCCAAAGGAATTTCTAATCAACTATTTGTCAAGGTCAAAGGTACTTGGAATCTAAATGATTTCCATGTGCTTTGTATGGAGGGAGTATGAATTAAATACTCAATCCTTCTTAGAAGGCCAAGGATCATTTGAGAAAACTATCAAGAGCACATCCCCAATAGCGACCTCATCCTAGGAAGAGGAAAAGGTTGAATTATCCTAAATGATTTACTGGACATGTTAAGGGCTAGAAGGCCAATGAATCCAATGAGGGGGTCAACACAAGAGGGAGACACAGATACCAAAACCTCCTCCACTAGGTCCAAAATCATGATGTTGAATCTTTTAAGTGGAAATGGATGATATAATTTTCAATACACTGGGTGATAAAGAGCTAGGGGTTTGAGATAAAGAGGTGAAGATAAGAAGTTGAAGATAAACAGATGAGGGTTTGAAATGCAAGGACCTTCAAATGATAAACCTTGGGATGGGTAAATCCCCAAGAACTTTTCACATTGTATCCATGTTGAGCCCTAGCATGTAGAGTTACATCATAGACATGCAATGGATTCATTGATGTTTTTGATTGGTCGTATAAAGACTTCAAGGTGCTCCACCCATCAAAATTAGAGCATTAGATTTTCATGAGTCCAAATTCCATGACAAATAAGTAGGCAATTAGTAGGCAAACTACAAGGGGTAATACTCAATTTTACTTAACATAGAAAAGGAAACAATGTTTTGTAGACGGGAAGAGAAAATTATTTGAAAATGGTATTCTTTATTTACATTGAGTAGTATCACAAAGATCATCAAAGCTTGAATGCCTAAACTACTCTAGTCTATGCTTCTTCCTGCTTGGCTCAAATCCCTTTTTTGCTTGTTGAAGCAGAGAGGACTGCACAATTTCATTCTCTATAGCCAAGGGATCTGTAATGCTAGCTAGCCCTACAATAGCTATAATACTATGAAGCGGACTAGATCATGTGTCTAAGAACAAAAATAAAGCTACACTATGCCTAATCAGAACAACACGATTGGCAATAGGACGGATGGCCTCATCTTCACCATCCGACTGAGGACCTTGAACTTCATGATGTTTATCTTTCCATCTGGCAATAATTGTCGATGGAACACCAAAATGTGTTGAGCCACTCTGTTGATGTAGTGACCGATCGATGCCATCCCCCCATGAGAAGACCCTCTAGTTCCACCCTTGGGTCCAGCATACTCATCAACCCATAAAATATCCTGCAACCAACATATTACATCAAAATCCAAAGATTATATAAATTAATAAAATATCAATTTTCAAGAATTAATAAGAATAAGGGTTTTTTTCCAAGTAAAAATCATATCTTTAAGAAATCTTATTTGGGAGGCCACTGGGACCCTAGCAACCATGCCCATAAATTTTATGCCCAAAAAACCCCTGCAAGCCCAAAATGCATGATGTCGAATTTTGGGCTTGCAAGGGTTTTTTGGGCATGGTTGCTAGGGTCCCAGTGGCCTCCCAAAAAATATTTCTTAAAGGTATGAATTTAATTTGTGAAAAAACCATAACCCTATTTACACAAATGGAATGGGAGGGGCAAGTGGCAAGGGCATGTGTAAGGGGCAAGTGGCAAGGGCCATGTGTAAGGGGCAAGTGGCAGGGCAAGTGTGACAGTGGCAGGATGTCTTGGGTTCAAAATCATAACATTTGGTTGGGTTTTGTAATCTAAACTCTCAATCTTATTTTTCATTCCCTACATCAAATTTTGGAGGCCTCTTCAGGGCTCTGGTTGCATGATGTCGGATTTAGGGTTTATAGGGGGGTTTTGGCTTGAAAATGATGGACATGGATTCTAAGGTGTAAGAGGCCTCCCAAACTTGATTTAAGGAATGAAAAATAAGATGTGGATGTCTTGGGTTTAAAAGTCATAAAATTTTCTTGGGTTTTCTACTCTAAACCCTAAACCCTATTTTTTATTCCCTACCAGTTGAAGAAAAAGCAATGATTTTTGTTCCTAAAATGGAACCTAGAATTATACTGATGATTTTGAATCACATGATGAAGCTAGCAAAGCTACATACCTTTTCTGCCTCATTGCGGAGTGCATGAGCTACAGTGTCCAATTGGACTCCCTTTTGTGGTTGATCTTGAGCTTCATGTTGGCTTGAGGTGCCAGCTTCTTCATCTTTGTCCTCGAACAATTCCCTCTTCGAATTCATGAACTGCTCATCGGACATGGGTGCGGCATCCTCGATTGCCTTCTGTGTTAGTTGGATTGCCTCTAGATCGGTGAGGCTCAAGTCATCAAAGCATGCAATCTCATCGATTGCTAGATTCACTGGAGCATCAAAGTCAATAACATCATCAAAAGTGTCATTCGAGAGCCGATAGAGCACCTCATCCTCTCGGAGGGTAAGGTATTCCTCACCCTCAATCTTAATTGGATCAACCGAAGCAAGGTGTGGCTTGCTTGCTGCCTCATCTGGATTATAGGTAGAGGATGGATATGCACGAGTCGGATATGAAGATAAGATGACCTCGCTTTCAACTTGCTCCTCAGCTAGGCTAATAGTATGCTCCTCAAGCTCCAAGTCTAGGTCTAGGTCATCTCCTCCACCACTTGTTGATGGATCTACTCCACCACTTGTGGATGCAGGACCCTCACGTTGCTCGCCAACATCCTCATCAAACTTGCTAGTCGCAAGGAGAACAGTAAGGGCTGCATCTCTCTCGATCAAATGAATTGGGGAAGATGAATCATCCCCGATGGGAATAGCATACTCACGGAGAGAGAGAGGGACATTATCCATGTCCCTACCTAGTGTCTTCTTGAAGTTAGCACTTTGGTCAAAAGAGCTCAAAATATCCAATGAAACCCATTGGTGAGGGGAGTTAGCAATTGCCGACAAATTGCCCATTGATAAGTTTATCAAAAAATTGAAGAGAGGGATTATTAGTAGGAAGGAGAGCTCTCAAGTGTGACTCAAGATGGAATGCTTTGCAGAAGATAGGATAAACCTGATCTGAAGAGGCATGGGAATCAGGGGATGAAATCCACTGGTCAAAAGCCTCTCTAGGGGAAGCCATGAGTGTAGGAGGATGCTCAGGAAGACAAAAGAGGAGGCTGTGGAATGCAAGGTTACTCAAGAGTGGGAAACTGAAAATGTGAAAATGACCTTAGAAGTGTACTTTATAAATGGACATTGCCCTTAAAAATGCTCTTAATTACAATATTTTTATATTTATTGTTTTTTCTTTCGAAAGTCTCTCTCACTCTCTCTCTCTCTCTCTCTCTCTCTCTCTCTCTCTCTCTCTCTCTCCTTAGCTATCTCCCTCTCCTCTCTCTTACTCTCTCCCTCCCTTTCTCTCTCTCTCTCTCTCTCTCCCTCATAGACCCACAAGGTCTTCCGAGGATGTTGATATATCTTTCTTTCTTTTCCTTCCTTTGTGTCCCTCATTGCTCTCTCTCTCTCTCTCTCTCTCTCTCTCTCTCTCTCTCTATCTCTCTATCTCTTTTCCTCCCTTTGTGTCCCTATTTGCTCTCTCTCTCTCTAACACTGATGATCATCTTGTTGCCATGTTGCCCTTAGCTATCTATGTCATGGACATTGATTTTACATATAGACTTTTTGTATTTTGTTAGCAGCTCCACCCTTTGGATCACTTGCATATGGGTTTTTTTTCAATCTCATAGTCTCTCAAAGACCTTAATTAACTTTCTTATTTTTCTCTTTCTCAACTTAGAGGTGCAAATGAATAAATGCAATCTTAACTCTCTCTCTCTTCCCATTCTCTACCTCTCTCTCTCTATCCCACTCTCCATCTCTCTCTTTCTGTCCCCGTCTCCATTGTCATGGACATTGATTTCATGTATACACTTTTTGTATTTTGTTAGCGGATTCACCCTTTGGATCAGTTGTATTTGGGTTTTTTTTTTTGCAATCTCTTAGTCTCTCAAAGACCTTAATTAACTTTTGTATTTTTCTCTTTCTCAACTTAGAGGTGCAAATGAATAAATGCAATATTAACTCTCTCTGTCTCCCTTTGTATCCCTCCCCCTCCCTCTGTCTCTAAGAGGCCCTTTGTGTCCCTGACTGCTCTCTCTCTCTCTGTCTCTCTGTCTCTTTCTCTGTCTGTCTCTCTTTGTCTCTCTATTCATACATCTAACTCTGTCTCATGGCCAGGTGCATTATTTGTGTCGCTTATTGTACTCTCAACTTCTCTCTCTCTCTCTCAATCTCTCAATCTCTCTTGCATGCTCTATTTGCTATCTATCTCGAGATTACACACTCTCTGTCTTGCACAATACAGATATACAAATATCCACACAAATTTAAAATTCCAAATATTTATCGCTTTATCATTCATAGACCATAGAGAGCCATCAATCTTGAGGTACATACTTAATAAAAAAATCTTAACAATAAATGAAACAACACTTTGTATTATATATGATTTCTGTTCATACTTGTAACAATGCCTCATTGCCAAGTGCATTGTTGAAACACTAAGGATCCAAGAAGCTGGATATCATATGAAATACCTGCCATTATGTCTCTACTATCTCTAGAGTATGGGCGGGGGGGCAACAATTCTTACAAAGGATACTTGTATCATCCCTATATCTAACTTTGCGATTATCAACTCTAAAATAATAGTCTTGGGGAGGGCTTGCTATTGCTAATTGCAATTCTTCCTTGATAAATCGCATGGTCCACTCCTCTTCCAATTCCAACATTAGATCAGGATGTCCTTGCTGATAAATTGATACCTCGACAATAGGACTGTGAGTCCCATCGTGCAGATCATCATCCATTGCTTCCCATTGAAGGTTCTTCCATCTACACCTTCTATATTGAAAGTCATGCAGAGATTTTGCCTTCCAATGAAACCTGCAAAATTTGGGATCTATTAATACATAGTATCGTGATCATTTTTTATACAAACAAGAATTATAAGATTTGCTCACTGAAATGTCACATCTGAAGTGTTCAATCGACATTGTACTAAATCTTTGGCATGACATGTTCTTGTTGTCCATCCATTGTCAAAAAAACGACTATTTTATGTCTCTCCCTCATTCATCCCCTTAAATAGAAAACAACATAGCAGTTTGAAATAATCTCTCTCTCTCTCTCTCTCTTTCTCTCTCTCTCTCTCTCTCTCTCTCTCTCTCTCTCTCTCTCTCTCTCTCTTTCCCTTCCTCTATCTATCCCTCCTATACCAATGAAGAAAAAAATGTCAAAAATTGTCTTGTAGTTTTATATATCATCTACCTCAATCTCTCCCTCTTCCCTGTCTCTTGTAATAAACGTATAGACAAAGTGTGATACAAAAACGTATCTACTTAATACAAACAAAACTTTCAAGACGACATCACTTCATTACCTGGAAAGTATGTGTTTCTTCTTTTAGAGTTGGCTCTATATACTCCAAAAAGGTAGAGAAAGAGCCGAAAATGATAGAACACCCGGTTTTCTCACTCCTTCCAAGCAGATTTAGGTCACAACTTCAAGAGGTGACTCTTTATACTCCAAAAAGGTGAGGAAAGATCCAAAAATGAGAGAACACCCGTTTTTCTCACTCCTTCCAAGCAGATTTAGGTCACAACTTTGGTTTCTAAGAGAGAGTGAAATAAGTAGAGAATGAATGGAAGAGAAGAGGGATGAATAGAGCTTGGATAGAAGTTTCTCTGAGAGATTTTCGAATGTGGAAGAAAAACGTGAGCAAAGAGGAGAGAGAATGACTAAGCAAGAGTGGAAAGAAGATATTTTGAAACCAGCTGCTAGAAAGTGGTGGGAATGAATGTTTGAAACGTTTTGGAAGAGAGAGAATAGAAGGAGAGCTGGTTAGAAAGTCAAAGTTTGGGCCAAATGGTTGAACCAAATGGAAAATGTGAGCATAGTTTTAGCTAGGGGATAGTTTGCCCTGGGAGGAAAACAAGGAGGCCTGACAAAGATAATTTTTTATTGTGAACCACCAATGACATTTTTTGGGGTATTTTGAAAAAAATCTGAAAATTTTCCTAGATTTGGGGAGCCTCTATTACAAAGAAGTCCACATTGCATAGTCTCCTTCATGGATACCATATTCCCTTATCCAAGCCTCTAATATTTTAGTAATTCTCCAAAGGGCCCCTTTTTGAGTCTAAAATTTTTGTAATGAAAGAATTTTGCGTTTCATTCAAGCATCAAACATATACAACTTAGATGTCATTCCATCTGATCCTTTTGGAGGATGGATAGTGGAAGCTGGAAAAGGTTCACACTAGCCAAAATCTTGCAGACATGTTGACTAAGGTGGTAACTAGGGAGAAGTGAGGGAGAAGTTGAGCTCTTGCTCAATTTGAATTGGACTTCAAGAATGAGTAACAACATGAGAGATAGCCAGATCCAAAGAATTTTGGTGAGTATAGTAATGGTGGGTTACTATGATCCGCCTCAAAGTGGGAGATTGTTGTATGTGGAGCTTGATCTTTTTTTTAGAGGTGGTTTTTTGTTGTGCTTTGGACCCAGGCGTTTTCATACCCATTCCATGAAGGGGGTTTAGGGGGGTGCAATAGCTCCCCTAAGATTGTCACTGAGGGGTCCAAGGGGGACTGACAACATGAGTTGTGTGGTCAAAAGTTGTAAGATAAGGGTGTGGCTCACATAGAAGGAGAGCACTAGATATATTGCTTTTATCTTGTATGTTTTTGCTTCTGGATAAGAAAAATGTAGGGCTGGCTATTTCTCCATGGATGTAGCCCACATTGGGTGAGCCACGTATGTCGACGTCTCTCTTTCTCTTCCATTTTGCACTTTCTAAATTATGTATTTTATGCATTTTGCCTCTCACATTGTTGCTCCATTATTGCTCCCAATACTATGTAACTTTCTCCATACATCAAACTCCTCTCTCTCTCTTTCTCTCTATCTCTCTCTCTCTCTCTCTCTCTCTCTCTCTCTCTCTCTCTCACACACACACACACACACACACACACACACACACACACACACACAGAGCAAGTTTGAGCATGTTATTCGTTTTCTTTGTAGGAATAAATTTCAAAGCCTTTTGATGCCACCAAATCTTTGCTTACCATGAACATTGCTTGTTTTTCTAGATATTTTCTCATATTTTGTAATCTTAAGTTTCCCAAAGTGTAGTCCCATATCCAAAAGAACCTTTTCAATTCTTACAATCATTCTCTCACTCTCTTGTTTGGGCTTTAAGTGATAGGCATCAATGATGCACATGTGCACCAGCAGCTTTTTAATTAATCTGATAATTGGGGTGCCAACTCCCTTTAGTAAGAATACCTATGAAAATTTTGAGTATGAGATTAATTTAACAATATGCCATGACTAAAAGTTAGTCAAATTAGCATGATTGTGTTCTATACTAAAAGGGCTTCAAATATGTTTTTACACCTTAAAATTTGGGTAACACATGAAAAAATTTTATGATTTTGAAAGGACTTGGGTTTTTATATTTTAGTATTTTTGTTTTAAGCCCCCTCATCCAAAATCCTTCCCCCCTTGCCCCCGCCCCCCCCCCCCCCCGAGTCTCACGTACTATGAAAAAATCTACAAATCTATAAATCTTTCATAAGTTTTGAAGTATAAACCTTATGCTCTGTGGTGGGGAGGATTGGAGGTTGTCATATTTTTCCCTTGCATCAGTTGGTGCCCTAGGTTCTGACAATAGCATGAAGAGCACAAATGTGTACTCTCTCAAGAGGAATTTCAAGAATTGGGCTAACATGATGGAGCTTTCCTTAATTTATCTCTGCAACTTCACAAGCCCATTGCTTTGGTTCTTTTTACTGCCTACAATGGTACTCACTTTCACATGCACAATGGAGAAGGATGTTTGTATCTTATCCATGTGCCACATTAAACATACATTTAATAGTCTTGAGGTTAGTAGCTAGATGCCATTTTATGTGATAGGATCCATAGCCCTCAACTTCAAGTAGCTCTTCATTATTATGCATGCTAAATTGCATTGCATCATCAAGCTCACAGAATGCCCTCATCGGGGTAGCCCCGCTACTTTCCAACCACTCTATAGAGATTGTGATGTTGGCCATGCTTGTATGGATTGTCCCATGAAAACCAAGGTCCCACAACAAAATGAGGCTAAGCATGATATCCCAATCGGCATTATTGGGGTAGACCATCAAAGTCTATGGCCTGCAAGCATATTATCATAACCTGGGAATGTAATTACATGCCAACAAAAAGTGGCAACCAAGGCGCCTACTATTCCAATTAAAACAAGAAGACCTCTCCAAAAGAAAGCACAAGTGCCTATACTTCCGCCAAGCAATGTGTAGCCAAGCACATCAACATCAGCTCTAGATCCTAAAATAAAAGAGGTTCTTTACCCTAATGCAAAAGTGGAGAAGGCTTGATTTCAAGCACTTCAACAATGGGTGGAAAAAGAACAAGCTCAATTCGAGGCTAAGAAGCAACCAGAAGGTCCAATCCTTGACTTGGTCCCACCAAGTATTGACACTGTAATAGAGCCTCTGTTCCAGCAACAAGACCCACAACATAATGTTCCCCCATGCCAACTAGAAGGTTTTGCACTCTCTAGCATTCTAAGTTGCACTGTGTCCATTCCCATTGGAATCCTCTTCCGAAATTGTCCCAATCTCTGGGAGAGTTTCAAAGGATGTATTGAATTAGCAAATCCCCCTCCATGTATGGAAGATATGGAAGATATCCCTGTGCGGATCATGTGAAAGAGATGACATACGCAACCGTGCGTTTGATCCATAAAGCATATGATGAGATCCAAGCCATTGTGGATGGTGGAGCAAGTGTGAATGTCCTATCCAAGGATCTCTATGATGAATGGGGTCTCCCACCAATGCAAAGGGCTCATTTCAACATATGCCTGGCAGATGATTCACTTGCAAAGCCATTGGGTATACTAGATGGAGTACCCACAAAGGTAGTAAGAGTCCACTTTACTCTTAAGTTAACAATCTTGAATCTCCCCAAGAAATCTTATCAAATCTACTTGGACATCCTTGGTTGCATGAAGCATCATTCCTCCATGATTGGGGACCTGATAGATTAACAATACAAAATCACGACATGGCAGTAAGAGTCAATGTTGGGACAGGAGCAATAAAACCCATTGTGCCTAGACCGTTGGATGAAACCTCTCCAACCATAATCTCAAGAAAATCAGCCCTCCCATAACAATATGCCTTAGCTAGAGATACACAAAGCAATATCAACAATTGGATCCAAGCATTAGCGACCGTTGAAAACTGCCATACACTAGATCCGATCCTCTCACAAATTGATGCTAAGGTCATGCAAGTAAAACCTCCACTTATACATGAAGAACCAATAGATCCAAAAGTGCCATTCTTTATGGTTGATCTTGAATGGAATAGTGATCCTGAATAATGTATCAATGACAATAAGTACTCAGATTTTCCTTGGACCTTGAAATAGAGGCTGAAAATGCCTCAGAGCGCTATGCAGACTCTTTGGAGAATAGACTATGGAGCCAATCTGCTTGCTGATATCAGTTTTGCCTGTAAGTTATAGTGTTTTCACAAGCACACCTCCTTAGAAATGTGCTCCCTCCTTCCAACAACGACAGTGAGCTAGAAATTCTACGAAAAGGTGAAACGCATTGAGGCATACCTAAGACGAGCGAGCATCACGTAGTGACATTATCTATCTCGCAAACGTCATCCTTTAGATCCCAAAGCTCCCTAGAGGACAGTGGCTATACTATTGTCCTTCGAGATGCCACATGTCCTTATGTTGTTCGTGGTTAATAGATAGAATTGATTAACACTTAACATATCATTATTCATTAATCACTTTTTAAGTGGCTCACCTTGAGGGCATCTCGAGAGATTAGCAAAAGAATCATCCACTTTCCATAGACCTTAGATGAGTTGCACCTTGCACAAGAAGTTGGATGAGTTGCAAAAGCCAGGATCACATGGAACTAAACGACATAAAAAATGAGAGGTCGGTGTATGAATAATCCGAGCATATCCTTCTGTTATAAAAAAATGTAAAGATATTAGTCGGAGTTGTATTATATGAGGCGGAGTTAAATTAAGAAGAGCTTAGCTGGCCGAGGCGAGTAGGTGATCTGTAAACACGGATGGGTCCAAACGTGCCAATGGTGTGAAGACACGTTTTGCACAAAAGCCATATAGCGAGACTATCTTCCACAGTCTAGGCCGGTCTCTCTCGTTGCATTCTCTTCAAGGTAGTTCCTGTCTATTTGCAACTTTGCATCCTTTCAAGTATCAACCATGTCTGAAGAAGGTCGCCCCCATCACTTCCACCTCTTTGGTCACCATAAATCCGACGACCAACCCCCTCCCCCTCCCCCTGATTATGCCTACTCTGAAGACAACGTTTCTTACCAGCAGACCGAGTACTACGATGGACCTCCCCCCCCTCCCACGGGTGTTGTTGAAACCCAGGAGGTGTCTGTGAAGACCTCCGCCCAGGCTGACGCTTACGCGACAGCCCAGAAGCTCGAGAAGGAAGCCCAGCGCAAAGAGCACCTCGGCGAGCTAGCCTCTGCTGCGGCAGGTGCATTTGCCATGGTAAGGTTACTGATCACTGTTTTTCTCGGCTGATATGCTGTAAGCAAGGTGTGCGATGTATGCGCATTGCCCAAGTTGCCTGGGAGCAGTGTGGTCGAGTGAGAAGATTATAAAATCTGGTGAGTCGAGAAAGGTGAGGATGCTCTCCGGTGTGGTATGCTTTCATAGATCGGTAACGTCGCACTTCTGCAAAGCGAAGTGCGGTTACAGGGTTTATGTTGCGAGTATGCCGTAATAGGAAGAAAGAGTTCATTCGTAAGGACGGGCAAGGTCACGAGACGTGCGCTAATTTGCTGTGCTCAGCGTAGGGGGGCTCTAATCTTTTGAGATTTGGTGTGTAGTACGAGCGGCACGAGGAAAAGAAGGACCCAGAGCACGCAAGGCGGCACAAGATGGAAGAAAGGATTGCAGAGACTGTAGTGGTGGGAGCTGGAGGGTATGCGTTCCACGAGCACCACGAGAAGCAGCAGGCCATTAAAGAAGAAGAGAAAAGCGAAGATCACCCCAAGAAGCATCACTTCTTCTGAATGAAGCTAAGTCAAAGTGTGGGCACTAACATGAACGTGAATTTGATATGTTTCCACTTGTTTATTACTCTCTCGGAATGACCAGCAAACAGAGGCTTTCTCTATTCTAACGGTCCTTTATCTCAGTGACATAGAGCCAATCGAATAGGCCTCTATTTGGCCCTTTTGAGAGATGGCTTGTTTTGTGGAGATACTCTTCCATGTTTTTAGTTTGAATTTGATAGAAGGCGACTTTGTTAAAGAGGTCGTGGTGTTGTAACCAACTCTTTTGGTGTTGTAAACCATTGTAGATTGTGTTAAGTTAGCTAAGAGTCTTCTTTGAAAGCTTCATTAAAAGCAACGTCATAGTTCACTAGGTTTTTATGGCCCCCTAGAGGTATGATTCACACTTGTCCATAGACATGAACAAAAAAAAGGATCTCCACAAAAATTCGAGAGTTGGGTTAAAGCATCTCTCACACGTCTGTTGGAGATTATCCTGTGGACTATGGCCCATGAAAAAAAATGCATTTTCCATGGGTGGCCTCCCAAGGTTGCTTGTGACCTTGTCTAGCTTTAGATAGGATTTTATCTTTTGCGACACCTAAGAGACTACATTTGATCAGGGATTACCATTCATGGCACTTAATATTCATTGGGAACTTGTTTGCCCTTCGTGAATCAATTTGTGGACAATCCTCTCAAAGTGGGATGGACATTCACAACATCTGCATCACATGTTCGTTGATGTCTGTGAATTAGGCCTTAATCTCCCATCTACATATAATTGAAGGAGAGAACCAATTTAATTTCTCAAGTTAACCGGAAGAGTAGCCCAATTAAATTATGGTAAAAGCTTCTTACTATTACATACTATTGAACTATATAAAGGGGGGGGGGGGGGAAAAGAATTGTAGTAGTGTACTTTAAGTTGTAGTGGGATGTTCCCATTAAATAGGAGGGTCTACTACTTTCCAATTGCCCCCTCAAATTAAAGATAGAGATTCACATATCATTCTAGTCAAATTAGCAGATTCTCGATACACAATGAATACTCAAAAGAGAGTTGCACTAAAATTGGGACCTAAAAAGAGTATGAACGCTCACTAAAGGAGTCTTCCTCGCAACCACAAAGAGGAGATGTGACTTGGAGGATTCAATTGTATAATGATAGTTTGTTAGAAATGAAAGACAAACCAAAAATCAACCCCCCTCCTAAGACATTGCAATCATTTAAATTAATGGCCAAGGATCTTACTATTAAACTACATAGTGGGTTGAAAGAACAGAGTGTAATAGTGTACTTGAAGTTGTTGTGGAAAAGCAAGAGTAAAAAGTATTTGTATTCTTAGTCTCATAAATAGAGGGGAGCTCCCATTAAATAGAAAGGTCTTACTATCACGATTTGACTTTCAATGCGCCCCCTCTAAATGTAGATAAGAAATTCATGTGACATTTTATCAAAAGTGATAGATTTGCGATAGACAATGATAAGCTCAAAATAGAATTTTCTACTCAAAGTCAGAGTTGAGACTTTTAAAGAAGAGTATGGGCGTTCACCATAGAAATCTTCCTCACAACCATAGAGAGGATATGTCTCAAAGAGAGTTTATCCAAAAAATGGTAGTCTATTAGAAAGTGGAAGATAAACCAAAAATCAACCCCCCTTGCCATTACAATCATGAAGGGTAAATTTTGAGTAGATAATGCATTTAAAAAAAATTCAAAGAATATATTCTTATGCTCCAAGCAAGAGTAGAGATGAAAAGGAGAATTGTTGGCTTACAAAGAAATGTAAAATCATTGGCATCCATAGAATTCACAAAGTTGTTTGCTCTCAATGTCAAATGATAGTACCAAGTAGAAATGATTTGGCCACATAGAAATTTAAAGCTAGGTGTCTTGCTTTCTTTTGAGTGATTTGCAGGAAGCCATGGTGAGAAGAGATCATCATTGTAGCTGTACAACTTGCTATTTTTAGCTTCTACCCACTTCTTTCTACTCCAATTGATTGGTCAAAGCCCTAACATTTTCTTTTTAATCATACTTTGACTATCATTAGATACTCAACATTCGAATTTACATGTATGCCTTCAGAAGCAATATGCAAATCAACAAATGGGTTTCCTACTTGGCAAATTAAACTATGACTTCTTCTTATGCAAGATGGAGCGTGGAATGTGGTCAAATGCATAGAATTATAGGCCATGCAGGGAGTTAAGAAGTTGAGAATATGGAATGACAAGAATAATACAGCCCTTGCCCTAATTGGCCCTAGTCTTGCCCTAGTCTTGTAGACAATCTCATCCATTAGGGGAGAATTGGGGTCTCAAAGGGGCCTCATTGTACTTCAAGACAAATGGGAGTATGTCAATGGGTCTACACCTAGACCATTGGATGATCTAGTCAACAATAGCTCTACTCCACCTATTGCAACATCACCACCAGTAGCAGGATCTACAGTGGGATCTACATCTACACACTGAGAAACCAGTTAAACCATAGTTTTCGCCACAGTAGTGAAACCGATCATGCTTACGTACTCAGGATCAAGGATTACAACAATCAACTCATAGCAGTAGGAGAGACCATGAATCCCGTAGAAATGGTTCAAGTCATCCTGAATGGACTAGGATAGGGATACGAGAATATAGTCCAGAGTATTTCCATCCAACGGCAAATTCGAACACAGGAAGGACTATAATCAGTTTTACTTAGTGAAGAACTCAAGACGCAAGCCATTCACGCATGCAAAGGTCATTCATCAAGGAAGATTCCAAGGACGAGGGAATGCATCCACCAATGTGTCAAACATTCAATGCAAATACTGTCATAAGTTTAGACAATATGAAAGAGATTGCCGCAAGAAGCAATATGACCAAGGCGATCGATCCAGTAGCAAAAATCGAGGGAATTTCTATAGAAGAAGAAATCATCGTGGTGATAGTCATTATGCCAATTATCCAGTCGACCAAGCAGATCTAGATCCTTGGTACATCGACAGTGGGGCATCATCTGGTTCAGCTCCATCACGTCCGCGCGTGACAACTGCTCCATTATCATGTGGCTATAGCCAACCGTTTCCATGTATTGGGGTGCGCTACAAAATTGTATGGCCTCCGCTAGGGAGTGAAAGAGATGCCAGTGGTGAAGGATGTTGTCTCCTAAGGGGTGGCGGAGACTGAGACGTAGGGTGCAGCAGGGGTGGTCGGTGTAGTTTTGGCTCCTGTATGGAGACCAATTTCGATTGTGTCATTGCCTTGGAGGTCTTCAATGACGATAGGCCCTCCTTGAATGTGTTTGTCCTTATCTTTAGGATCCGCCCACTGGAGGCATAGTTGTCGTTGCATGAATTTGTGCAACTAGCGGTCCTCGTATTGGTCAAGCGACTGACTTGTTTCTAGTTGTGCATGAGTTGATGCTTGGCATTGTCCTTGCTCTCTTGGGCCTTATCTCTGTGTCTTCTTGCTTGGTCTGTATGGGGCCAGTGGTGGATTTCTTTGTGAGGCCGAAGCCAACTGGCGGATGTTGACTTGTAATGGAGGACTAGCATATACAACATGGGATTGCCAATAATGTCCCCGTGGGGTGCCGAGATCATCTCGCATCTGGCTGTAGAAGTAGTTAGCCCAGTTCGTTTCTTAATAGTTCACCATTTGCAAGAAGATATTGGGCACGATGGACTGATGATGGTCCGTGTGCTTAACTTGAGTGAGCCATTGCAAGGCTCTTGCTAGTCGCTCTACTTCGGGCTTGCAGATGGTAGTAAACTCGATGCGACCCCTACACCTATGGCAGTCCTAGTGACAGACCATCTTGATGGCGTCGATATTCTTCTTCTAGGATTATTTCTCCCCAACCACTGGCAGGTTGAATGCTGCCCGCATTGTGTCCTGATTGATCTTGTAGTCGTGGGGATTGCTTGCTGCATCACGTAGGACACCAATGTTGGTGTTGCTGTCGTACGTCTTGAGGAATTTTGCCAGCAGAGTCATGTCCAGGTGGCTTGGGAGACGGGCTGCTATTCTGCCCAAGCCTGCAAAGTTGAGTGCCTATTTTGCAAGAGTTCTAGGGCAACAGCTACGGCAATGACTCGATGGGGTAGGCCTGCTTATATAGATTTCCTATCCCCCTGACTGGCAGGATACTGGTATGGTGATGGTCGGTGCTGAAACTCTATGGTGACGGTCAGCGTTGAACTTTGATGGCGGCAGTCGGTGGGATGTGGCCAAGGCGGCGACCGACGTGGTACTCAAATGACAATGGGGCGGTGCGATTTGGGATGGCGACGAGCGGCGGCATTTGTCTTTGGCATTGACCGACATAATATTGGGATCGTGACGATTAGCGACGTACTCTTTTGATGACGATCGACGCTGTACTTGTTTGGCGACGATCGACATTGTACTTGTTTGGCAACAGTCGGCGGTGTACTGGGTTGGTGACGGCCGGCGGGGTAGTGACTGTGTAAAAGAGAGAAAGGAAGGAAGGAGTGGTGTATGGGGTGGGGGGAAAAAGGGGGGGGCAGAAAAAAGGGTGACTGAGCAAAGTGCACTTGTGCAGTGCACTTGTGCGGTGCAAACGTAATAGTGAGGTCAGCGTGCTAGAGCATGAACACTTGTAAAAATGCAAGAATGGACTCTAATCACCTGGTGCTAACTGTGTGTGCACATGCGGTGTGTTCGGCAGGGACTAGTGGGTTGCGGATGCGTTTAAATTGGATGCACAAATTTGGATGGGAGGGGAGTGGCATTTCAAAGAGAGTGACATGGTCTTGTGTACTGATAGGCACCTAGACCATCAATTGGAGGTGGTGGAGGAATGAAGCAATAGATGTGTTATGGTCTAAAAGCTTAAAGAGCCACATGGAAGGAATAAATTCTACAAGTAAAATCTCAAACCCTTCCATATTTAGATTCATCTTGGACCTAGCAATGTTTTGCATCCCAAACCTAGGAGGAAAATAGAACAAGAATAATATGGTGGTGGCTAATTTAGTTATGTGCATGGTTAATTGGAAGGAATAATGTAAAATAAGAGGATATATGCTCCATGATTGAGATGGCAAGATCTCACTTATGCCAATGGTTCCACATGGAGATGGCAATAATCCACACATATACTTGGTTGGTGTTTGTGTATTATCAAATTTGGATAGGGAACAAGCATATGACTGACTCAATCCCAGCATAGGAGATTGGGTTTTGACTTTTATGGAAATTGAGGCTAAGGGGTGCTACACACAATTGAAGATGTAGGACCTTATGGTGTAAAATGTTGTGCCTTCATGTTGTTTCATTATTACAAAAATAAGTGCTACAACACTTACCAACTCTCACTATAATTCATTTGTAGAATGTCGAAGCTTGTATCATAGTTATTCATTATTAGAGCTTATAGGATATTGTGAGCATGCCTAGTTGGGGTCACCTTATAAAGATGTAGCATAGCACCTTAGTTGATGGAAGAGGGTATTTTTAATAGGGGGCTTACCTCGGGCTTACATGTAGTTTACATACATAAGGAATTTTTAAAATACCAATTCAATGTTTTTAATTCTTGTAAAATTTTTAGAGGAGAGATTTAAAACTAAAATCCAAATATGTACACATATCAAGGGGAGATGCAATTATGTATAAAAAAGCAAAGTATAAAAAGTAGAAGTATTTTAAATACCTACTTAGTTGCACATGCTATATATGTGACCCCCTTTTGTGTTGACATCACGGAGTTGACATCACAAAGCATCCCCAAAAAAAAAAAAACAATGTGTGTGTGTGATGGGTGTGTATGTGTGTGTGATGGGGGATGCATTCCCTCAAAAACAAAACATAAAAAAGCCCCCGAGGGGCCCTGGTGCACGCAAGCATAACTTTGGGCCAGATGGGGCCCTTGTATGGTTCAAAGTTGCGCCTGCGCGCACCACGGCCCTTTGGCTTTTTTATGTTTTTTTTTTTTTGGGATGCATCCCCCATCACACACACAAGAAACAAAAAGACCCTAGGCATAAATGGAAATAAAAAAAGAACCAAAAAATGCCCCTGAGGGGCCCTGGTGTGTGTAGGCATGACTGTGGGCTAGACAAGGCCCCCGTCTAGCCCAAAGTTGCGCCTGCATGCACAAGGGTCCCTTGGGGGCTTTTTTTTGTTCTTTTTGGGGGGGGATGCATCCCCCATCACATACTAGTGGCTACCCATAGAATGTAATGATTATTTGTTGCCATCAACAATCAATTACATTCTACCATGATTATTGATGTACATATAGCATATATGGAACTAAATAATACACTTCAAGATTCCACTTGAAAATGAAAGCTCAAATTTGAAAATCTACAAGAAACATAGTTTCCAAAGGTATTCTATTACAAAAAATATCTACAACCATCTTTGCACAAAATTGGTTTTGACAACCAAAATTGGTGTCCATAGTGAGTACAACAAAAAATCCGATCTATGGCCTAAGTTGTGGGTCTTCTCTGATCCGCCTTGCCAACTGCATGTCTTTTGCCATGATCATAACCCTCTTGGCATGGATTGCACACAAGTTTGTGTCCTCAAGAAGGGCTATTATAGCCACTTATGCTGCTTCATGTATGGAAGCTAGTGTGATTGATTGAATACGATAGTTGTCCCTATAGGACTTCAAAATCTCTTTCACCAATTGAGCGAACGAAGCTCTTGGGATTAGAAGGTTCACGCTACTTTGATACTTTCTTATCTCTTGAAGCGCCTTCCTTCTAAGTTTTTTGCAGTGTCCTCCACCTCCACCTCCACCTCCTCCTCCACCTCCACCTCCACCTCACCTACTGCCAACTTTGCCTTTTCCTTTTGTTGTGCAATGTAATTATGGCAAAGATTTTCCACCCTGTCTAGAATGTGGAAAGTCTTGAGTGGCATTGTGCCATGTGGGTTGTCGTTGTTGGCTCTCCATTTGTGCCCTTTGTTGTTGAGCCAATTGAATCCACATTTGCCTGGCATCTTCTGGTCCTCTAGCCCATGCTTCCAATCTTCGTCTTTTGCACTCTTGTTCTTCTGGTCTGCTTTCTGGCTCTTGAGGTGCCTCAATCTGACTCTGAGGATTTGATTGCTCCCCATGATCTTCTTCATCGTTATTTGTTTGCTCATTGGTTTTTGTCCTCTCCTTCTCCTCCTCCTCCTCCTCCTCCTCCTCCTGCCTCCTCTTTCTTTTCTCTTTGATCATTGCATTGTATACATCATGAGGGATTGGGAGCTTTGTTTTGGAATCAACCGGTCTTCTAGTTTGCTTTGTTCTTGCCATGTCAATGATGGTGGGGCTATGGGAGATGTGACGGTAGGAAGGAATGTACTAGTATGAAAGAGTACTGGTGGTACTGAGAAAATGAAGGTATTTGCATATATATATATATATAGGGGTACATTTATTTTGTGCATCATTATTAGTTAGCCTACCCCCCCCCCCTTTCCCCCTTTACCACCCCTCAACTCCTCTTCTCCCCCCTATTTGTCATCGCCCCCTCGGGGGTTAACCTCACAAAATTTTAGTGTACCACGTGCATTGTAAAGAAGGGATATTTCTCAAAAAAATTACTTAGTTCATTAAAACATTGGGTTTTTTCATTCAACTTTAGAAAAAAATTACGTAAAGAGGGGTGTTTGTTTTGGGGAAAAAAACTTATTTAAGGGTTTTTTGAAATTCCCCTTGAACTCCCGTGAGGTCGCTCCCCTAACCTTTTCTCATTGCCCGCCCTTGTTGGGTCCATAAGTACAAAATTTAATGCTTGTTTTTAAAAAAAGAGAGCCAATTAATCAAATGTCTACAAGAAATATTGAAGTGTGATTTTAATTAACATCAAAGTACATTTGGTTTAGTGATACAATGCTTTCCAACATGACTTCTGGTTGCTATCCAACTTCTATGTTTTTGGGAAACTTGCAAAGATATCCATGAATGCCTTCTTTTACTCGTTTGAGTTCGACGAACTGCTTGGGCTAACTCTGTTTGCAAAGCTTTATTCCTTGCATAGGAGGACTTGACTATACCACATATTCTTCCTCAACATCTTTACCAGATTATCCAATTCTTTCCAAACATGTATTCTCAAGGTTCTAACATGAGGATCAGCTTCCAAATTAGGGGTGCAATCACAACTTTTTCCAATAATATTTTTTGTGCAGAATTTGATGATTCTGACACCGCAGACGCGTCCGGAACGGCCCAAAACCCTAAGAACGGCACTGAAAACGCTGGAATCGGACATCCGGAGGCCCGGAAACGGTCAAAAAAGGCCGAAAAACGCGATTTGCAGCAAAATGCGATATGGCATTTTTGAAATTTCAAAAGGTGCCAGATCGCATTTTGCTGCAAATCCCACTTTTCGGCCTTTTTTGGCCGTTTTCGGGCCTCCGGATGTCTGATTCCAGCGTTTCCTGTGCCGTTTTTGGGGTTTTGGGCCGTTCCGAACGCGTCTACGGTGTCAGAATCACCAAATTCTGCACAAAAAAGTGTTGCTCTTATATGAACATTGAATGTAAAGCATGTGAAAGAATATATTTATTCCTTGGCCCCCAATTCAGGTTAGTTTAAGCTAAGGTTAAGTGTGGTTGGATTAGACTAGGTCGAATTAGATCTCATCTGGGTATATCCCAAAGGGTGTTAAAAAGAGGCATATCCCTTGTTTGGCTCCCACATGATGAAACATAGGACCATAATACCCAAGGGGCAACATTCAATGGCTCATAAGTTTGGAAAATGGATAGTCTATGATTGTATCATTGATCACGTTGTAAGGATGCTTTCAAATATAGCTACATAAGGTTGTATCATTGGTCAATCTGCAAGAGTGCTTCCAAAATTGAGCCATTCTGACTTCATATGTCATTTCATGACCCAAATAGGGTACAAGACCACCCTCCCAAAAGCCAACATCATGGCACTCTTCCTCACCCATGTATACCACATGTTAATAGATAGGAGTGATAAAAGAGGCATGTCCCTTGTTTGGTCTCCTACATGCTGAAACATAGTACACAAGGGGCATCATTGATGGATCACAAATGTTGAAAGATGGAGAATGCATATGATTGTATGGCTCATCATTTTTGCAAACATACTTCCTTGTGTCATTAGTCATTTTGCAATGATGCTTCATTGCTTCCTCATATCATCTGACTTTTGCAATGATGCTTCCAAATTGAGCTATTCAAGCTCCGTGTATATAATCTCACATCCCAAGGAGGGCATGATGGTAATCTTCCAATGCTACCACCCCCAAATTGCCAAGGGACTTTTCTCAAGCAACATAGAGGAAAACAATAACTTGAGCTACCACTACAATCCAAGTCCATTCTAGTTAATGTTAGAGATTGACCTCAATTGAACAAAAGTAGCCTTAGCTAGTGAGCACTTAGTGTGGGCAATGATTATCATTGCCAACAATGTCAAGTTGTATTTTAACTAGTGATTTTAGCTCTTCAATGTGCTCATCATGCTCAACTAGTATATTCCTACCATATCATGCTTTAATCCAAGGTTCCCTTTAAGGAGGCTACTTGTAGACACTTCACAAAAATGGGACTTCGGATATCCAATAGACCCAAGCTTTCAATGGAGGGCAAAGTACGTGCTCATGGATTGGTGAAACCCGTCATGAAAACAAGTAATAGAAATTGAAACTTTGCATGTATGATAGGGGGATACGAAGTTATTTGAATTTAGTGCGAGGGAAAACTTTAGAGCTTATAGAATTGAGTGAAGTATGAAAGTTGGCCAAAGAAAAACTCAGCCCACATTGGACACTTGGAGCGCCTCTCCGCGTGGCTGCCAGGGCTGGCGCTGACACTGTTGAAATATCAGGGTAGAATCACGTCTCCATGAAGGAGGAATCACGTCTCCATGAAGGAGGCATTGACTACTGAGGAGAGATGACAACGTTTTAGCAGGTTATTTGAGCGAATCACAGTCGGAACAACGTCTGCAGGCCAATCAAAATCTTTGGTCACTGCAATGCCGAGCTAGCAAGCCCTGAAAGATTCTAAGAGAGCATTGCAGCGCTGAGAAAGTAAACACTTCACATCGCAGAGCAGCTCAATGGTGCTGCTGGTGGGGTTATCTCAACCGCACTAGCATGTGTGGGGAGGCTGGAGCGGCTGGAGCCCCTCTTACATTGAAGAAATGGTACATACTACAAAGATAGTTTCATTTCTACATACTACAAAGATAGTTTATAGCAAGCTACCTGTCCTGCTAAGCTCCAACATTCATTGATGTGGGGACTTTTGAATCTTTTTGTTTTCTTTTTTAGTTTTGAAGATTTTTTTGTCGTCTCCTTGGAACACTTGAAGGTAGCGCTAGCCGGCACCCATACCCCTGATTTGTCTTTTGTCACTTATGCGGGCGAAGAATGGACAACGTTTCCAACACTGCTACCTCCAATGAATTCATAGAAATTGTAGGGCGAAACCTTAGCTAATTAGGACGGAATTTGGTCAAATAGACTGCACAACTCCCGTGAGAATAAGTGCATACCAGAACAGTGGATCGGACGTCCTACAGGAATCCAACTTATTTTTCATATCTTAAAGCAATCATAGGAAGGGACAGCGACAGATCAGCTCACAACTAAACTCACTTAGTTAGAAATATTCGACGAGCAGGGACGAAGAGAAATAAGGAGGAGGTTCACAAATAATATCGTAGAGCATAAACTCACTTAGTTAGAAATAGGCGGCGAGCAGGGACGAAGAGAACTAAGCAGGAGGTTCACAAATAATATCGTAAATCATTGCACTAAGAGAAATGAGCAGGTAGCATACAAATCTCATCTCCACTCGGAAAGCATTGCAGGGAGGGGTTGTATTTTCAACTCACACATGTGCGAAAGGACTAAGCGACTGAAGAGAAGGATGGAGGTCCACGTTGAATAGCTACTGGTAAACCACCTGAATTGGAGGCAAACAAACCATGGAATTCATAGAAGAAATGCTCAACCCACACAGAAAATCCATTTCTCAGATCTTATACAACACTATATACGGCTGTGAACAAGGGCCGTCTTTGATAAACTCAAAAGAAGTGATGTTTCCGTTTCCCCTCGGCTTCATCTTCCTCTTCCTTGGCCTCTTTCTTTTGGTGATGCTCGTGGAAGGCAAAGCCACCTGCTCCTACTGTAGCAGCTGCTGCAATCTCTTCCTCTATCTTGTGGCGGCCAGCATGCTCCGGATCCTTCTTCGCCTCGTGCTTTTCGTACTGCAAGTGCACATCCAGCACGGGAAGTTAAGCACGCACACTAGAGCATACATTAACGTACTCTAATGGCAGATCCAGATGGAGGCAAGACTATAAAATAAGCGCACCAACTCTGAAACCGTTGAGGTCATTCTCTGGACTTGACACACTTAGACCCAAGACACCAGATCTATGTATGCAAAGGGCAAAGAGCACGGATTTACCAGAGCAAATGCCCCAGCGGCAACAGTCCCGAGCTCCCCCATGTGCTCCTCATGCTTAGCATGCTTCAAGTCCTTCTGAGCCTTCTCCCGAGCGGATTCCGGGTCGATGACAACGGTCTCCTCAGCGTAGACGTTGGTGGTTTCAACGGCTGCATCATCCTTGTTGTGATGAAAGAAGTGGTGGTGGTGGTGCTCCTCAGCCATAGGTGCGAGGTGGGAGAAGAAAGCGCAAGTGGGCGGAGGTGAGATGGTAAAGAAAAGGTAGAAGAGAGACAGGTTGAGATGGACGTGAATGGATATGGAGGGGAAGAGGCAGTGTATATGTAGGGGAAGCTGGGGAAAGTTGATGATAAATCGAGGGATGGGGGATGGGGAGGAACTACAGTTGAACGCGGGGTGGCTGCCATCACGAGGACATCATAAAGAAAGCCTGCAAAAGCGGAGATATGGATGATGCAGATTGGATATCGAAACGATTGAACTATTCGATCTAATTCATCGAAATACGTAGAGGGAGATGGAAGATAACTGGAAATGAGCTGCTTGCATGAATCTGAACACGAAATGCGACCTCGTTCAATCTGAGTGCGCATGGAGCTTGAGGTAGATGGATTTCAGTAGCAATCGTGCTTGCAACACGGTTTGCACATCGCTCTTCACGTCTGCCAAAAGTCGGTCGATGCGAACCGAATATCCTCGCCATCTTTACAATATTCAAAAATACGCGTAAGCTCTCACCATCCATGCATGTCATGACACATGTTCATAAACCTTGAGCTTCCTTTAGAGGACCTCCCCCCGATAGCTAGTGCCTCCGCGCTGAACGTTGGAGCATCCCCACCTTGTTTTCCTCCTAGATCAGCTTTTGTAGCTCAGCACTCAACTATCGACTCAGAAGCGCTAAAATCCTGAACTCCAGCCCAGCAATCGAATGTTGGATTGGGAAATCAGGTTAAAGACCTCGTCTTCAATGCCAATCACTCGCTCACGCGAACGGACTGCTTCCACAATGGCACAGGACTTCAGAGAGCGGTTCTCTCGCCAGTGCACACAGGTTTTCAGAGACAGCTTGACAGCAAGCGAGGCTGCATCCCTTCCCTCGTTCAAACCTTCCATGTTTCCTTCACACACTATCACTAGAGAACAAAAGTCATGTCCCTCAGTTCGAGGGATTGCCTCAGTGGCAGCAGCTCAGGCGATTGGATGGTCTCCCATCTAAGAGCATCTTCCCACGGAATGCCAACTGAGTAAATATGCTCAAGAGTGCCAAAAAAGGTGTATCCTATAGCAGACATTCCCCCGTACTACTCCAAAACCTTTGATGCCATTCCAACTCTCCATTGGAGACACCCTTTTTTGCCTTGCTACTCAGGCATTAAGGGGTGGTATGGTCCATCGACCAACTTCAACTTTTGATTTTGTAAGAGTGCTCCATGGAGCTCCATCATCCATAGTTTTGAGTTTGTCAAATATTTTCCAGCTCCGTCAACGCAGTAAGCTCGAGTGGCCGGAACATGTGCTCTACCACGTGCTCTTGTGCTTTGTTTTGTTAAATTGTCCTAGCATAGCAAATCGTAGGGACATGCGCTACGTAGGCTGCCCAACCTGCATTCAAATCCCTTGGGATGCCACCTACTAGCACAGGTTCGTAGATGACATGTGTAGTGAGGGGGCGGGCATGGGGGAGTGCAACCTTGGAGGCTTCTTTGACAAAATTACTTCAAAACAAAGATAATGCACCTTTATCTCATATCAAATTTGCCACATTATACCCTCCCTTTAAACACATCATCTTCACCCTCTTCAATGTCAAAATGACCCCTATTACAAGTCCTCATTGTTTTTTATAATTTTTAAAATGAGACCACTCTTTTTCTTCCTCCATCCAACCCACTTAACTTCTCTTCGACCTATTAGTCCCCCCAGTGTTCAATGTGACACTTGTGAGTAATGTTAAATACCCTCAAAAGTTCTCACACAATGCATAACTTTTTTAATTTTTTGAAATCAACCTTACCATTCATATGAAACCCCTAGCTCACCCACTTGTCAGGGGCAAAAATGCATCCTCCACAAAATAAGTACCCATGCATGCAAGGGAATTGTACCCCTGTAGTTAAGGTGCAAAACATTTTGCTAGGATTATAACGGAATGCAAAATAAGAGAGGAGTTGGGCAAATTTGGGAACGGGAGTGTGTTTATGTTATGCCATCATAATGCAAGCCAAAGTGCTTTTGCAATACCATTGGAGGAGGCCTTGATCCTCCCATGTGGCATTTTGTGACACCTTCTGATTCTAGTCTCCCCCTAGTCTATTTACTTCCCCCGTGCTTCTATTAACTTAATGAAATTTCCCCCCTCTCATACTCCCTTGTCCTCACCATGAACTAATGAAAAATGGATTTTGATCCTAAACTTAGTGGGCATGTCCTAAAGATGCATCATTGTCTTCACTACCATATACTTTCTTTGCAAAACATAATGCCTTGAAAGGATCCTTCTCAAGTTTGGTAGATTGTAGGTTACCTCAAAAATATCATTCTCCACTTTTTTTGTGCCATGCGCATTAACATCCTAAAATGGTGGGCTCACAAAGCATATCATTTTCTACTTTACCCCCACATCCACTTATCATTCCACGTCTAATGTGTTTCAAACCCCACCATAATCGACTTTTTTTTTGTCATTTGAAAAACTCTCATGTGCATGTTTGTACCTTCATATTAAGCTTAAGATCTTGCTCACACATGATCATCTAGGCTAAATATCTATTAACAATTGACTTCTTTTATATCTTTTAGCACCCTAATGTGGAATTTTTGTCATTTGAAAAACTCTCATGTGCATGTCTGTACCTTCATATTAAGCTTAAGGTCTTGCTCACACATGATCATCTAGGCTACATATATATTGACAATTGACTTCTTTTATATCTTTTAGCACCCTGATGTTTCCACATCAGCCCGATCTTCATCTTATGCCTATGCTCTACAAGTCAACTTTTCTTCATATAAGATACCATGCAATAGTTATGGCTTTCAGGACTTGGCATCAAGCAATCATGAAAATCAAAGTTGTGAGCTTTAGGATTGATCACTTCCTTGAGTTGGTATCATGTGAAAGCCCTAGGTGGTTCTTTGAATTGCACAAAAGGGCGTAGCCATGATTCATGAATTTTCTTAGGCTTGAGGGAGTCTATGCCTGCATGGGTCTCACATCTTTCCTTTTTGATGGAAAGGCTTTGACATCTACCCATTGAGACATAGCCAAATACCATTATCTTTGTTTCATCCCCGAGATTGTATGATAGGTGTCATCTTGTATATGACGCATTGTTTCTCATGTCACATTCAATGGGTTGAAATGTTCACATTTTCATCCTTTTTAGTCTTTAAATAAACATTTCTTCAATATTTGTGTGATGAAATTGAATTTTATTTACAAAAATTTAGAGTCATGTCTTAAAGTCTTGTAAACTATGCATCAATTTCACATAAAGAAATGTCATATTCACACATCACATATATTTCATGCCCTACCACTCGTACAAATATTCCACTACATAGCTCATCCTATTGACTTTTGGGAAAGTAAAGTACACTAATCTCTCCAAAAAGCTGATAGCTAATGTAGACTGACATAAAATTCATTACTTTTATCGGAAAGTCTTTTATTTCAGCTTTGGAAAAAACTGTAAATAGATTAAAGTATCGTAGGGTAAATATTAAATGGATTAAAATATGTTAGGATATGGCAATTTCGGTGGAGGTCATAGAAGCAATCGTTCCTTAATATTGATAGTTGAGTCCTATTTTGAGAGATGTATTAAATTTATATTCTCAGTAAACAAGATCTTGGGTTATACTATGTCAAGAAAGATTCTAGGAATGATTATCACTCTTAGAAATTTAATTTACTCTAGAACATTCTTTTACACCAGCTTGGTAGAAAACTTGGTAAAGTGTCTTATAGTAGCTTGGTAAAACTGTCTTAAGACAATTTTTAACTGAGTTGATTCCCATGCTTCCATTGACACATCAAAGATATTTGCATCCATCTCCTTGGATCTATTTCCAAATTTTGTTAAACACAATGGATACTCCATAATTCCCAATTCAATGCCAAATTTAGAGTCATTTTTTAAGAGACTCTTGGATGTTAGTGCCAAAGCAAGATAAAAAATATGGTGTAACCATGATCTATGTTTTTCCATGCCAATAATCTCCCATGATGTCTTGGTCATGTATATTGATCATGGTTGAGTAAATCGTAATATGGATGGTTTCTTAAAAGAAATTATTTTTTCCAAACTATCCCTTCTTTTGGTTCTATCTACACCAACATCTATCTAGCAGGGCATAATGACCTTGACATATATTTAATTTTTCTAATATGTCAACCCATACATTAAAAAATGGGAAATTCCCATTAATTAGTTGTTGGGAAGAGAAGAGGGGTGAAAAGGAAGAGGGAAAGGGCATGATTAAACTAAGGGATAAAGGGGGGAGGGAGGCGTTTCAATTAAAAGGGACCACTTAAGAAGGGGGCATGAAAGAAGAAGGTACGTGCTTAGGGACCCTTTGAAGGGGGCTTTAAAGAAGAAGGCACTTACTAAAGGAGGAGGGGAAGAGGGACCATTTATAATATTTTAGTTAGCACTAGGTATGCTTTTCCACTCTATAGCTTAGTGGTAGGGCTCACATGTGGGAAAGACAACATAATGGGTTCTAATCCTACTCTCTTAAATAATGTGCACTCTTCTTAGGAATAGCTTAAAATATATTAATTAACCCAAGTAAATCAATTAATCCATGGACAAACATAAGTTAATTAATATCTATGGTCCAAAACAAATAGGAATATAATAAAGTTGAGCGAGTATGTTCCCCCAATGTCAGGATAGTGTAGATTTAACTACTAGGGAAAGTTACATAAACATGTGATCAAGGGGTAATATTTAAACCTCTACTTATATATGGTCCTTCAAATTTTTCCTGTTATAAAAATTTGAATTTTTTGATTTTAAATAAATTGTAAAAGTCATTCTATATGTATATTTCAAGAACATGTAACATACTCGACTCACTTAAGAAATGACATTTTCACATGTAGGGTTCTGGAAACAACAATGGTTTTAATCCAATGTATTATTTTATGTCAATGTAGAGAGGGGACTTTTAAATTAATTAAGCAACTACATATGCATGAAAGTGGGTTAAAGACTAAGATGAGGTAAATGTGTATAACCATAAGTGTGTTATCTAGGTTTGAAATTTGCAATAGCTCACTAATTAGCTTCTAGAAATGCATTAATTGAACTATAGCCAGTGAAGTAGCCAATCTGGCAAGTTGATGTGGGTGATGCTTAGTAATGGACTATGCACTAATAAATAAGGCTAAAAAATAGATAAAAGATAATTTAGTAATACATCTATGTCCAAAACATTTACAATGTTAGTAATAGGATGTTACACATTCTTTTCAAGGAAAATGGATGGGATGATAGTGTATAGCTGGAAGAGCATAAAATTTGGCAAGATGGGCTACCCAGGGTAGTAAATTAGAAAAGGAGATAGAGAAGTTCCTTTGCAATGAAGATATACATATATAATGAAATTTGTAAGTAGGGTGAATGCTTGATTATATGAGTGTTTCTTTGGTAATATGTATGTACTTGTGTGACAAAGTGCATTTGGCTAAATCTAGTTTGTTTTGACTTGACAAATCATGTTGATGTGTATGGATGACCCCCACATGTTTTATTTCATTTACATTTGTACTTGCTTTGCATTTTCACCTACATAGCTTGAACATCCACCACGAGTTCTTGAAATTTACCCCTTGATGCACACCTTTGGCTATTTCTTATATTATTCTATTTTCCACTTTACTTCTTGGTGATAAGGGGAGACATTAAAAATTTTTTTCAAATAGGAAGTGAAATCCTCTATCTTGATTTTGAGTCATGTCAGAATGTCACACCAAATAATTTAATTTAGTAAAATGATCTCATACTAGGATCTTCGAATGAATGAAGTTAATAGTCCAAAAACAAGGCACTAGGGGGTGGCCATGATCTAATACTACACTTATAACACAACCTATCAATTTAGCAATATGCTTAGGACATACTTGTAAATGAAAAAACTTCTCCATAAAGGAGCACAACTTAAAGTTACAAATTCTTTCAAAATCTATATTTTTCTACCATTTACTTCTTGGTGATAAGGGGTGACATTAAAGACTTTCTTCAACGAGGAAGTGAGATCCTCTACCTTGATTTTGAGTCACGTTAGAATGTCACACCAAATAATTAGTAAAATGATCTCATGCTAGGATTTTGGAATGAATGAAGATATATAGATAAAAAACTGGACACTAGGGGTCTAAGACCACCCTTATAACATAGCCTATCAATTTAGCAATATGCTTATGACATACCTTTAAAAGGAAAAAGTTCTTCATAAAGGAGCACAACATAAAGTTAGTTTGTCTACCATTAAGCTAAGCTGGGTACTAGGGCATGGCTAAGTTATATTTGTCTATATTTGGCTTTTTGAATGAATGAAATTATATGACCAAAATATGGGCACTAGGGGGTGGCTAAGCTAACTCTCCTTATAACACAACCTACCAATCATCAACATTCTTAGGACATGCCTTTAAAATAAAAAGCTTCTTCATAAAGGAGCACAAACATAAATTAAAAGCTACAAATGTTGGCAAGATCTAAATTTGTCTAGCATTCAGCTTAATCCTTGAATGGGAAATGTACCCTAATTTAATATCAAATATCATATGCGAACTCATCAAGAATCTTTCTCTTGCTAAAAAATTTTAATCTTACCTTCGGATTAGAATACATTTCAACATGGGTTCCACACTAGGAGTTACTTTTGGTGTGTCCTCCTTTAAACCACCCTTCAATATATTCTCAATAATGTCAGTCTTTTGCAAGCCTTTGGGAGACCTTGAACGAATAAAAAGTGGGGGAATGAACTATAGCAAATCCTTACAAGAGATCACTACTCTTTTACTAAACACATGTCCCATACATGTCTTTCCAAGGCTTGGGGCATAACGCAAAGAAATATAAATGTAGGATGAAACATCATTAAGGGACAAGGGTGTCCTATTCAATAATAGAAATTTGCATTTCTCTTGGTGGCATGTCAGAGAGGAAAGAAATTAAGGTGCCCCTACTATTGTTGCAAGGGACCACAAAGAAATAGGCTTTGGCTTTTATAGTATCTATGTCATAATTTTATAACCCTTCATGAAGATATTGCACACTAACTCTAAATGGTTTAGGTTTGAGTAATTTTTTTCAATTTCGTATGAGCTAATAGATAGGTTATGTGGACCCTAGCATTTTGATCATTTGTATATTATGCAACAGCAAGGAAATTATCCTCTTTTCATTTTCTTCATATGTCATCTCTAAAAGGAATCAAACATAAGGATAGATTTTGATAGCTCATGAAATGGATAACATAAGAAATCAAACAAAAGGAAGGATTTCATATCGCACAAAGTGGATATAATGACTAAATTGTAAGAAAATAATACAACATCTATGCTCAACAGATAACAGGATCTTGTATGCAAGAGAGAAAATAAGATAGTATGGAGAATAAAAAATTTGATTACTATAGAACTGATACAATAGATGGCACTACCTCCCAACCATGCGCTCCTGTGAAAGAAGCTTCGATGGCATGCTGGAAACAATAGAAGACTGAGGTTGGATGCTAAGGAATCAGGGTTGTTGTAGCCAGTGATGAAATGGGCTTCACGGGCTTGCTCTTATATAGCCACCAGTCGTAGTCAGCTAGGCTCAATTGAGTGACCGACCTAGTCCGCCCAAAACGATCAACTGGGGGTCTCAAAATAGGCCACTGACCATACGATAGAACTGGTGCGCAAAACAGAGCAATTAAACTATTATCAGTGTTCGCCATCCGAGATCATCTGAGCTCCAAACAGGCCTCGTAACCTAAGAGTGGTCTACCCTAGAAAATGCTCCGTCTACCCTCAGTGCGATCAGTCAAGGGATGCCTTCTTGCACTTGCATGTAGCCTAGTTGGCGATGTGCCAACTCTATCTAAAGCCGTCTAGCCATCAGGCCACACATGGCCCCCATCTAGTGTCCAAACCAGGACCTACCGGATAACCGAGCTACTCAAATGCCTTCTCCTCATATGGGGGGCTTATAAGTAGAGTTAGTTGGTTTCGGCGTAGTTACACGAGAGTGGAGCATTGATATCTAACATAAATTGTGTATCACACAATCATCTTAGTGTAGTTTAAGTCTTCATTTTGGGTCCCATTATCTAATATACAAAGATCAAATCCTTTCCTTTTATATAAATGGCCCCATCAAGTAAATTCAAAGAATTTACTTTGGAGCTTAGATAATTTACTTTGTTGTGTAGGACCCATGAAGCAAAGACAAGGAAGACACTTTTAAACTTTGAAGATGCATAGACAATGCACGTTTCTAAATTAGAAGTACACTGCTTCATTTCTATGGGAAACATGATTAAAATTTCAATTATTATCTTGGGCATTGTCTTACCAATAATTTTTTAAAACAAGTTTTTTAAGTTATAAGGGACTCTTCATTGTACACAAGACGTCTTCAAGTGCTTATATAACATTAATTTCAATTATTATCTTGGGCATTGTCTTACCAATAATTTTTTAAAACAAGTTTTTTAAGTTATAAGGGACTCTTCATTGTACACAAGACGTCTTCAAGTGCTTATATAACATTTGTATGATAAAAAGGATGCCAATGCCACTACATATATGCCATATAATGGACTAAGTCCTTATCATGCAAAGATAATCCTCTTTAGGTTTGTGAGTTATAAGGAATACTTTCAATAGTAGGTACATGCCCTCCTTAGGGGTCTCCAACATTGTTGATATGGTGCATTACCAAGTGATAATAGGCAATTTTGAAACTTTTGTGTGCTCTCAGGGGGTTCACTCATCATATGAAATTATAGCACGTGGGTTCAACATAAGGGGACTTTAAATAGCCAAAATGCACAAGCTTTTAGGGCATTGGAAATGCTCAAGGTGTTTTTTAATTAGGGTTTTAGAAGAACCGTAAGTTTGTATAGAAAAAGGGGTCATTTTAGAGCCTCACACTTTACACATAAATAATTTAATAATACCCCTTGAACACATATGTGTGGGGGTTAAAGGTCACTGTGCCTTTACCCCAGTTATGTACAATACTCAAACACATATATAAATGAATGAAAAAGAAGATTAGGGTGGTTCTGCACCCACCAAACTTGTGTGGCTCTCTGTCTCGCTCTCTCTCCTTCTTCCGTTCTTGCTTCCGTTGAGAGCACTCTCAACTGGTATCAGAGCCCGGGTGATCTAGCTGAGCATGTGTGAATGCTTTGAAGCTCAGCAGCTCTGTGGAAGGAAGGAGAAGCTCTGTGGGAAGCTTTGTGGGTGACTTTACTTGCATCCAAGTGTGCAGAGACCTTGGAGGAACATTTGGAAAAGTCACTTTGGCTTTGCGAAGTGGTTTTGAGAGCCTGTTAAGAGCTTTCAAAGAAAAAGTCGTTTTTTGAGCTTTTCCCTGTTCCGTTCGATGACAGAGACTCCATATTGACTTGTAGAGGCAACTATTGCTTGCTTTTGGTGTCCACATTACTTTAGGAGCTTGGAAACACCTTCATTCTTGAATCTGGGATCATTTCATTGGATTTCTGACTCACTGTGTCAATTCCTGCGTTTTTTGCCCGGGTGTTGGAACTCAAGTTTGGAGCAACCATTTGCAGATCTGTCAGTTCCGGTGGACTCAGGAGGTCCTAAAACTTCTATGTTGCTCATCATTCGCACTCCGGTGGAGTTTACAGATAGCTCTGTTTCCAAAAACGTTTTTCAGTCCGTGTGTTGGACCCAGTGATTGAGACCACGGTTTCCAAAACCGTCTGTCCCATTGCGTTCCGGACGCCCAAAAACCCCTACCTATCAGTTCTTGCACGATTGGGTGAAGGATTTTCAGAGTTATAAATCTCTGTGTATTCGATTTCGTCTCTCTGTTATGCATTTTTTCATACTAAGGTTTTGAAACCTTAGATTTATGCCACATGGCAGTGGATAAGTATTGACTCCCATTTCTCACTCATTGGTTGGGATTTTGGAGTTCTGGCAGAAGAGAGATATTTGCAGATTTTCTTGCTGGTTCTGATTATGCAATGGCGCCCATGTTTTGAGGCATCTCAGGTTCTATTTTCAGTAGCGCTCATTACCGTGGGACTATGATTTCTTGAGCATACCTTATGCAGATCACTCTGGTTGCAGTTTGAGCAGTGTGCGCTCATTCGTGGTATGCATTGGGTTGCAATGGATGATTTATAGGCCATTTGGATGCATTGCGGTCCTTGTTGGATGCGCTGATAGGCCCAAATTGCCTTGTGGGATGCTATTTTTTATGGACGCTTTGCACATGGATGCTATTTTATGCTGAGGGACAGCCTTGAAACATTGCAGGTGATGCACTGATAGTGCTATGCTCTCTTGGATGAGACATTATTGATGCATATGCCAATGGACAGTGTTTATGCTTGAGTCATTTGGCACTTATTGGCATTTTCTTTTGGGCCAGATTTGCTCATATGGATGCATAGTATATGCACATGAGTCAGATGCATCTTTTGATGCTTTGAGCTTTGAGTTTTTTGTGATATTTCAGTCTATTGTGGCATACACATTTGGGTGCACCTGGTATTTGGTGTGATTCTCTCTTGCAGGCACTAGCATTTGGGATTTTGCTTTATTTGCATCATGGCATCCTCTTCCATGCCTGAAAAGGAGTTTTTCAGCATTAAAAAGTTTGATGGGACAAACTTTTCTTTGTGGAAAGAACAGATAAGGGATGTGCTTATTCAAAAGAAGCAGATTAAACCCTTGGCAGGGATTGAAGCTAAGCCTGCAAATATGTCTGAGGATGATTGGAATGAGTTGGATGCATTAGCAAAGTCTACTATTAGACTTCATCTTGCAGAGTCAGTTTATTTCACAGTAGTAAATGAGCAGACTACGGAAGATTTGTGGAAGAAATTGTGTGCCACTTATGAAAAGGAAACTGCCTCTAATAAAGTTTACCTCATGAAGAGGTTGTTTGAGCTGCAGATGAAGGAAGGGGTCTCCATTGCTTCTCACTTGAATGAATTCAATATTATTTTCAGCCAGCTTCAGGCTCAGAAAATGAATTTTGATGCGGAGACTAAGGCAATATTTCTCTTATGTTCATTGCCATCCTCATGGGATACCTTCCGTACAGCTGTCAGTAACTCTGCACCTGGTGGAGTACTGAAATTTGATGATGTTGTGGGTAGCTTGTTGGTCGAGGAGATTAGGCGGAAGTCTATGGATGGCAACAAGCAGGATGCAGCCTTAAATGTGCAAAGGGGCAGATCACAGTTCAGGGGGAAGTCCCAAGAAAGAGGGAAGTCTCATAGCAAATCCAGGGCACGGAACATTGAGTGTTACCATTGTGGCAAGAAGGGCCATATGAAAAAGGATTGCTACAAGCTGAAAAGAGAGCAAAAGGATAAGAAAAAGAATGCAAATTGGGGTGCAAATCAAAAGGAAGAGAGTCCAAGGGAGGACAAAGGAAAAGTGAAGATCGAGGAGATCAATGCAGTCACACGTGATAGTGACAATGATGTTCTCTTCATGTCTAGTTTATCTGCAGAGTTGCTTACCACTTCAGATGATGCATATTCCCAGGATTGGATTTTGGATTCTGGTGCTTCATTCCATGTTACTCCCCATAGGGAATGGTTCTCCACTTATGACAGTGGAAAGACAGGTTGTGTGCATCTTGGAAATGACTATGCATGTGACATAGTGGGAGCAGGTGACATAAAGTTTTCTTTTGCAAATGGGTCTGCATTTGTTTTGAAACATGTGAGACATGTGCCTAAGCTGACCAAGAGTCTTATTTCAGTGGGTTAGCTAGATGATGCTGGTTTTCACACCACTTTTGGCTTTCAAAGTTGGAAAATTCAAAAGGGCTCTATGCTTTTGGCCAGGGGTGCCAAGTGTGGGACTTTGTATCCCTTACATGTATCAGGGGTATTTGATCATGTTGTTGCAATAACCGAGCAGCCAAGCACTTCTTTGTGGCATTGCAGGTTGGGGCACATGAGCCAGAATGGAATGAAACTCTTATGCCGTTTGGGTTATGTACCGCATTTGAGTTTCTCTGATTTTGAATTTTGTGAGCACTGTCTCTATGGGAAGCAGACTAAATCAGCCCATAAAAGAAGGGGAAAGAAAGAGTTTGAAATGCTTGATTTGGTGCATTCAGACGTATGTGGTCCCATGCCTACACGGTCATCAGGCGGGGCTGAATACTATGTGACATTCATTGATGATGCAACTAGGAAAGTGTGGGCTTATGCTATAGCTCGGAAGAGTGATGTATTCCAGGTATTTCAGAAATGGCTGGCCTTGGTTGAGAATCAGTCACCTAGAACGCTTAAATGCCTACGGACTGACAATGGTGGAGAGTATCTCTCTCATGACTTTCAGCATTTCTGTGATACTCGTGGGATTAAGAGGGAGCTTACATCCCCTCGTACTCTAGAGCAAAATCCAGTTGCAGAAAAGATGAACCGTACCATTCAAGAAAGGTTGCAATGCATGCTTTCCAATGCAAGTCTTTCTGGTGGTTTTTGGACTGAGGCAATGAAGACTGCAGTGCATGTGATCAATAGATCACCTAGTAAGAGTTTGGATGGTGGTATTCCTGAAGAGGCATGGAGTGGCAAGAATCCCTCTTACTCTCATTTGCGTATATTTGGGTGTGAGGCATATGCACATGTGCCAAAAGAGCTTCGAAAGAAGCTAGATCCTAAGTCTAGGAAATGCATCTTTCTAGGTTATGGTGAAAGTGGAGAGATGGGCTATCGTCTCTGGGATCCAGAAGCAAAGAAGATCATACACAGCCATGATGTGGTCTTCAATGAGAAGAAAATGCATAAGGCACCCATGAGGGATGTGGAAATGAGGAGAATCACTTTCCAGGATGTGAATCCACCTGCATATGTTGATAGGCAGCAAGCTGTCCATGCACCAAATGTGCAAGAAATGGTACAACCAAGTACTCCCACAGGTATACAATCAAGGGTAGATGATGGATCATCTATTGGTGGAAATGATGAGCCAAATGTGGCTGATATGCAAGTGGGACAGCAAGCTGAAATGCCCTTGAGAAGATCATCTAGAGTGTCTAGACCGCTTGATAGGTTTGTTCCAGGGGTAGACTATGTGATGCTTACTGATTGCGGGGAGCCTTCTTGCTACAGAGAGGCTATGATGCGTGAGGATCAACGCAAGTGGGAGTATGCTATGCAATCAGAGATGAGTTCACTTATGAAGAATAAGACTTGGGACTTGGTTTCTTTGCCACATGGAAAGAAAGCATTGCCATGTAAATGGGTCTACAAAATGAAGGTCACAGGTGATGATGTGCCTAAATACAGGGCCCGTTTGGTTGCTAAAGGGTTCAAGCAAGAGAAGGGTGGGACTTTGATGAGATATTCTCTCCGGTTGTAAAGATGACCACACTTAGATGCATGCTTGGACCAGTGGCAGTAGAGGATATGGAGCTTATGCAAATGGATGTCAAGACAGCTTTCTTGCATGGGGATTTGCATGAGGACATCTACATGGTGCAGCCGGAAGGCTTTGAAGAAAAGGGCAAAGAGCATTTAGTTTGCAAGCTGAAGAAGAGTCTCTATGGTCTTAAGCAAGCGCCTAGAGAATGGTATCAGAAGTTTAATGCTTTCATTCGGTCCCAGGGTTTTAGAAGGAGTGAAATTGATCACTGCCTCTACACTAAAAGGGCTAAGGATAGTAGCCTGATAATCCTGGCACTATATGTGGATGATATGCTATTGGCTAGCAAGAATACTTATGAGCTAGATGCATTAAAGGCCAAGTTGCATGAGGCCTTTGATATGAAGGATTTGGGATTTGCAGGTCATATTCTTGGTATGCACATCACGCGTGATCGGAGTAGGAAAATCCTTTGGCTTTCACAAAAAGAGTATGTTACAAAAGTATTACAGCGTTTCAATATGGAGGGGGGGAAGGCAGTGAGTACTCCATTGCCTCCATATGTGAAACTGAGTCATACAGATAGTCCCAAATCAGATGAGGAGAGGGCCATGATGGCCAAGGTTCCTTATGCATCAGCAGTTGGGAGTCTTATGTATGCTATGATAGCTACTAGACCAGACATTGCATTTGCAGTGGGAGTTGTTAGCCGGTATATGGCTAATCCAGGAAAGAGGCATTGGGAGGCAGTTAAGTGCATCATGAGGTACATGAAGGGTACCAAGGAGATGTGCATTTTCTTTGGTAAAGGAGACATGCGTGTACTTGGGTACATAGATTCAGACTATACAGGGCATGTGGATAGTAGGAGATCCACTTCTGGTTATGTGTTCACCTTTGCAGGTGGTGCAGTGTCGTGGATGTCTCGCGCACAGAAGTGCGTTGCTTTGTCTACCACAGAGGTTGAGTATGTTGCAGCCACAGAGGGTTGCAAGGAGGCTATATGGCTTGATCGGCTAGTGGGAGATTTGGGGATTCATACAAGTGTACCAACATTGCATAGTGATTCCATGAGTGCTATTCAGCTAGCACGGAATCCGGTCTTTCATGCAAAGACCAAACACATTGAGGTCAGGTACCATTTCATCAGGGAGGTACTTGAGGACAAGCGCATAGAGCTTGTCAAGGTTCATACAGATGATAACCCTGCAGATATGCTGACGAAGAGTCTACCTAGTCAGCGGTTTGAGTATTGTCGTGTATTGATGGGCATTGGATAGTATGCTCACTGGTTGTTCTCCCTTAAAGGCACATTGTCCTTTAAGTGGGAGGTTGTGGGGGTTAAAGGTCACTGTGCCTTTACCCCAGTTATGTACAATACTCAAACACATATATAAATGATTGAAAAAGAAGATTAGGGTGGTTCTGCACCCACCAAAACTTGTGTGGCTCTCTGTCTCGCTCTCTCTCCTTCTTCCGTTCTTGCTTCCGTTGAGAGCACTCTCAATATGATATATGCGGTTTTCAATTAGTGACCCTAACAAGAGTACTCCAAGTACAAAAGGACCTAAAACACTCCAACTTGACTACAATGTGCATGCACAACCCATTGTGAGAAGGTGTCCTTTGAGAAGACACAATTTCCAAACAATTAAAGAAGTTATGGAAAAAATGAGATTGCCAAGATGGGTCAAAGGAGATAGACATGGACAATGTCATGTTTTGTGTTGGTGTCATATTGGATTGAGAGTACATTATTCAAGTTGAGTGTCATATTCTTAAGGGAAAAATAATTCAAATGATGATGTCTAGAGTGACAACCCAAGTGATATAGACAATGGTTATGATGTTGTCTAGAGTAACAACCCAAGTGATGTAGACAATGGGTATGATAATGAGAGTAAAGATAGTCATTGGAACATTGTAAGCATGCATCTAGCATGCACATATGTATGTTTTGATGTTTTGAGGGACTCCAAATCCTTCAATGGAGTAAAATTCTTATTTTCACCTTACATATTGCGGCTGTGCAATGTATTTGTATATTAATTTGTTTTTCATGCATCTCAATTTGTGTTTTCAACTTGCTTGATTTTTAAAGATGTACACAAGCAAAAGCATGAGGATACTATAGATTTGCAAAAGCAAAAGCACAAGGCTATTGCACAAAGGTAGAGAAATTGGGACAAAACCCAACAATGCTTTGAGAAACATAAGTGCTCTAAAAATTATTCTTGTAAGTTCTCTAAAACTCAATGATTCAGTTTATAAGTGCTCTAAAATTTATTCTTGTACAAACATAACAATGCTTGGACATTGCATCCATCTGATTTACATTATGTGGTGTACTTTAATGTCAAATTATGAACCAAGATTTCATAGAGAAGTATAGATATGTATGGAATGTGTGCATTATTTGAGGGGATATAGAGTTCCATGGAAGAGATTGTTTGCTTTATATCAATATCAATGTACATGAAACTTCACATCTATGCTATGATTTGGATTATCAAACTTTCATGAAATTTCTTGGCACTAGCTTGAGGTATGCATGCATCTTTCATTAAAGAGAGAACTCAACTTGAATTTCTATGTTAAGAATGAGAATGTGAAACAATGGAATTCTCATATTGATAAGTCACAATATTACAAGTATCTCCTCCCATCAAGCTCTTCTTGCATGATGCACCCTCCTTCCCTTGCTACCCTTTCCTCCCTCCCTCTCCTTGCTACCCTTGCTACTTGTTGCCCTCTGCTCCCTCTCCCCCTACCCCAATGCCCCTTCCCTACCACTTGGCCCTCCTCCCCCTACCTTGCTACCCCATCTCTTCCCCCCACCCTTTCCCAAAACCTTACCAAAACTTTACCTTACCTTCTCCCATTGACTAGATGCTTATAACCTTACCTTCATATCTCACCCCCTCTTTTCTAATTTTTTATTATTGGGATGAAGTTTCTTTCAAGTGACTTTTGATTATCTTGGAATCATGAGTATAGTGCTCAAGGCTACTCCCTCATTGTTGGGTTTTGTTACACCTCTCATGTTGGGTTTTAATAGAAAGAGGAAGAAATTATGTCATATCACTCCTGATAAAACTCTCTAGTCTTCCATAGGTTTATCACCAATTCCTTGTCATGATTGGAGCTTGTTTTGGGCTAATCAAAGGGTTCCACGACCTCCCTAGTTTACCATCTTTTGTAGTGGAGGCAATTAAGTCTAAAGGGGTTCCCAGAGTTATGGTCATCATTTTTGCTGACTCTCACATTTTCAGATGACCACATTATGCTCTAGGATTTGGATGGATCTCTTTTGGCAAATAGTCAAGATAATGGGTAGGCAAGATCAGTGTCATCCTTGAAAAACCTTTAGCATCTTGCTGAGAAGTCTTCTAGTGGTGTGGACTATCCTTGTATCACTCCATCAACACCTCTTGCATGTCCAACAATACCGATGCATCTCGTACCTGTTATCCCCCATTGGGTTGCGGTTAGAGTTAGTGCTCCTTCACCACCTATGGATCAAGAGATCCCTTCTCTCATCCTTGACACACATTTGTTCATTCTAGTGATATCTTAGTTCTAGTCATGGCAAGTGATGCCCTTGACCCAGGTTATCGCAACCAATGTTGCCTCTAACCCAATTATAGGTGATGCTACTGATGATGTTCCTCTAGCTTTCTCCAAATTTTGGCATCCCATTAGAGTATCCCCTTTACACTTTAGTTCTCTAGACACACATCGTTCAATGATGATGGTTCCTACCACCTCAGCTCTTTTGTAGGCAGGAATCTTATAGACTTTGGAACCATGCTTAGTATAGAGGAACTCTTCCTCTCGTCTCGCTGATTTTGAAGAGGTAGAGTTTGTGCCCTCTAGCTTTGGTGATGTGATGTGGAGAGGAGGAGAATCCACTAAGGGAAACAAACCCCACACCTATGGGAGAAGATTCTCTATGGATAAGAAAAAAGTATACTTACAAAAGTGTTTTTTCAATTGGGGGTTTAGAAAAATAGTAAAGCGGCCATTTTAAAGACTTATAATTTACATGATCTTTAGATAAGGGGGGCACACATCAAGACAGGGGGGTTGGTGAGTGTCACAAGAAGGTGTAGGAAACCTAGTGGGGTAGTAGTGATAGGCAGATTTTGAGGACACGTTGAATTGTTAGTGATAGGAAGTAGGTGAAGCTATGATATTGAAATTCTTACGTCATGTTCTACTTGTTAGATCTAGCAATTTAATTGCATGAAGATAAAACCTAGTTTTCAATAGTGGGACTAGTTGTAGATAGGCTAATGGAGGCATGGAGAAAAAGCATGCAACTAAGAAAAGCAGTCGCACCCTAGAGAGAGAGAGAGAGAGAGATTATATTTCAAACTGCTATGTTTTGTTTTCTATTTAAGGGGATGAGTGAGGGAGAGAGACAAAAAATAGTCATTTGTTTCTTCACTAGTACGAGAGAGAGAGAGAGAGAGAGAGAGAGAGAGAGAGAGAGATTATATTTTGTACTGCTATGGTTTTTTTATGTTTGAGGGGATGAGTGAGGGAGAGAGACATAAAATATTCGTTTTGTTTCTCCACTAGTATAGGAGGGATAGATAGAGGAAGAGAGAGAGAGAGAGAGAGAGAGAGAGAGAGAGAGAGAGAGAGAGAGAGAGAGAGAGAGGGAGGGAAAGAAAGAAAGAAATCTTAACATCCTTGAAAGAGTCTATGGGACAAAGTACAATTATAGATCAGAATGCATAGAAGCCACTGTGTGGGCTGAGACAAAGGGAGGGAAATATGGAGATGGAGAGGGGAAGAGAGAGAGGGAGAGAGAGAGAGAGACAGAGAGAGAGAGAGAGAGAGAGAGAGGGGGGGGTGAAACATTCCCACTTATGTGCCAAGAGGCAACAGGTTGAATGGAATCCCACCCTCCCTCGCACGATGTCAAATATCATGCTTCTAGGGCATATTTTGGGTTGAAAATCCATATACATACCTAGTATACCTGCAAGATAGCCTGGGTTTAAAAGGAAAACAATTGTTGGGTTTTTAACCCTAAATCCTATTTTTTATTCCCCATAAGTTGAAATTGAATAAATTCAACTCTCCACTCCCACACCCCCTCCCACTTACCCTTGACACTCCACTTGTGGACAAAATTAGGGTACACATAAGGAAAAAATCAAGTTTAGGGTTTTTGTTCAACCAATAGGGGACACAATTAGGTTTAGGGTTTTCTCACACAGGTAAAATAATCTTTTCAAAATATTCCAAGAGGCCATTGTCAAGAGATTATTTTCCATGTGCATGATTTATATTGAAAACAAACCCCTGTAAGCCCTAAATCCAACATTGTGTGACCTGGGCCCAATTTGTAACAATGGCTTCTTGGAAATAATATTATTTTTCCTATGTGAAAAAACCCTAATTGTTATTTATTGTTGAAAAAGGATGTTTTCTTAATTTATATATCACAAATCATGGTTTAGGGTTTTAATGTAATATGTTAGTTGCAGGATATCTTGTGGATTGATGGATATGTTGGATGCAAGGGTGGAACCAGAGGATCCTTTGGGGGGTTGGGGGGTGGGATTCAATTGGCCACTATATCAACAGAGTGGCTCAACACATTTAAGTCTTCATTGGCAATTATCGACAGATGTAAAGTTGAATATTATGAAGTTCAGGGTCCTTGATTGGATGGTGAAGATGAGGGCAATCCATCCTACTGAGGATTGTGTTGTTTTGATTAGCATAATGTAGCTTTATCTTTGTTCTTAGACACACGATCCGAACCTTTCCATAGCATCATAGCTATTGCAAGTCTAGCTAGTGTTACGGATCCCCAAGCCATAGAAAATGAAATTGTGCAACCTCTCTTCTTCAACAAGAAAAAAAGGGAGCTGAACCAAGCAAGAAGAAGCTTAGGCTAGAATAACTTGTGTCCTAAAGTGGTGCTCTTTGTAATACCACTCTGAGTCAATAAAGAATACAAAATTTAAATTATTTTCTTATTTGTTATTGAATATTGTTTCCTTTTCCATGTAAGTAAAATTGAGTATTATTTCCTTTTGCATGTTCCATTAAGATTCACTGAATATTATTTCATTTTGCATGTAAGTAAATTGTAGATTGCAAATACAATGAAAATAAATTTGAGATTGCACATACAAAGACGATGCGAAAGAAGACACTTTATTATATTCGAAAGAGGATGATACAAAAGTGATGCCCAAAGGCAAAATACACACTGAATCCTGCTAACTATCGCCCAAGGCATATATACAAAAAAACTAAGTTCCCTTGGGCTTCCTAAGATGCACAATGAACTGCATATCCTTGGCAGTCACAGTGACCCTTTTCCTGTGGATTGTAGCCAATTGGGTGCCATCCATTTGTGCTGCAATTCATGGCCATTATATGTTGGCTTTACTGCAAATCACATAACTAGAATTACAAAGAAATTCTGAAACTTATGCATGGGAATCCACATTGGAAGATTCTACACCATCATTTTCATATATCGCCCACCCATATGCGTCCTAATCTATGATGGGTTGCATGCCACCTTACATGATTCTGTCCTACATTTGATGAGTTGTATATTCTTCTTCGACATTCCACATAAACATCTTGCACTGCATAGGACACTAAGGACTCTTTGAAGGCTAGTGTTGCAACTGCTCTTATTTCAATATGCGTGTACCACCATTGAACCAATTGAGCCATCGGGCTTGACTTAGTTCTATCACCCCCATGTTGGGTCGCTCTTACAAATAGTACTTGATAGGAACAATTGGTACTAAATAGACTTAAATAGCAATACCTAACGTATGATAATGTTACTTAGTTACACAATGTGCTTGCCAATTCGACCTTTCCATGCCCTGAGTGGACCACACTCTGATGCTTCCATAATTCCATGCCATGTATAGTGCATGAGTATATAAAATGTGTTGCCAAATAGAAAAACAAATTAGTAATTATAGGACCATTCAATATGCATCTCAATGTCCAAGTTAGAGATTACCATGTACTGTGAAATGATTGTTTCCCCAAGCAATCTCTATATTTCGGCTAAAATCATTCATAGCATTGATGAAATGCTATGCATCATCATCTTTGAATCTTTCATTTTGCAGTAAAGGTGCCAAGCTATCAAGAGCTAACCACACTTGATTCTTTTCCAAACTTTTTTGTCCCTTCCCCCCTCGTTCACAACATGTGTTGTGTAACTTTCTCCATACATCAAACTCATTAGCATGTTTGAGCTTGTTATTCTTCTTCTTTGCAGAAAGGAATCTTAAAGCTTTAACACCACCAAAGTTTGGCTTACAAGGAACATTGCTTGTTTTTTGGGTCATTGTTTGCTTGGGTGTAGCCATTTTTGGTGAGGTTCAATGACTTTTTTGTATATAAGTATCTTGCATGATCCATAACTTATGCATTGCTCAATAGAATTCGTCAAACTTTGTCGTCAAGTTGTAGTATACATTCCAAATTAAACATGAGAGCAAAAAATTATGGAATAAGGATTTGGAACAAGACTGTTAAAGCATTACAAGTGCTATGTTACATGTGAATCATGCATCTTGAAGACTATAGGATATAGCATTTTATTCAAAAACATCAAAATTTTGTTCTATACATACATGCAACCAAGTAGTCATTCAAAAGTACACTACATGAGCTTCTCCTTAACCTAAGGACACACCTAAATGAGATCATTATGCATGGGTTAACAGGCCTCCAATGTTGTGCTAAAGTGATGCATAACCATTTGAGGGCACGCTCCATAACTTTTTTTTAATTTGTTGAAACTAAAACAGATTGAAAATTTGAAATTCAAACTATTGGGACCAGTGCATGGTGGCCTTAAAATATTGATAGTTGTTGGTATTGGTATCTAGATTCACCCTAAAATGGAAGAAGTTGGAAAATTGCAATTTGTGCATGTGCAAAGATATTTTAATAAATCCAACATTATTTACAATTTTGAATTGTTTCTTTTTCCATGCACTTGCTTGCTATATGGCTCATAAGCATGCCAAAGGTATTGCATTTAATAATACACAGCATCAAACTCGATAGCATGCCCTTTGGCCTATTTGTGTTTAGAAGTATATTAGGCCACATTGCACGTGTTTGGGATACCCAATTCTATTGATGTGTATCGCTGAAGGGGGGAAAACCGGCAGTTGAAATTTTGCTACTCCCACGAATTTCAAATTTTCACACCTCCTGCCCATCAAATCTTGGAAGATTAAGTACCTGCAACCTACCCCTGCCCTGCAAATGCCCTACAACCTACACTCACCTGGATGTGACCTTGCGTAGACTTTGGTTTGCCATTGTCTTCTTTCGGGTAAGTTGTCTTCTATCTTTTGCTTGCCTCACTAGCTAGCTTCTCTGGGTCTATTTTGGGTTGATTGTGGCCATGGCATCAATTGCAACATGCAGCTTGCCATGGCTTGCAAGAGAAGAACATAGAGGCTATGAGACAGTAAAGCTGAAAAGCTAGGTCAAGGCACAAGGAACAGAGTGAGCATTAGGGAAATTTGGAGCTCATTTTGGGGCCCTCTAAGGATTCCCTTGAGAATATTCTCTCAAAAAAGGGGGGCATGGATAATATTTTGCAAATTAGCTCAAAACTTGTTGGATTTGTCATTTATAGAATCTACTCTTTGAGGGATTTCCAATGATATATACCATGATGGGGTTTGGACATGGGAATGGAAAGATACATCAAAGATTCCTTTCTTATAGGATAATATTCACGTAACGTAGGAAGATTCCTAGAAGAAAGAAATCTTCCCTATGTCTTTCCATTCCCATGTCCAAATCCCATCATGGTATATATCATTGGAAAGCCCTCAAACAGTAGGTTCTAGAAATGCCAAGTCCGACAAGTTTTGAGCTAATCTACAAAAAATTATCTATGCCCCCCTTTTTTGAGAGAATATTCTCAAGGGAAGTCCTTAGAGGGCCCCAAAATGAGCTCCAAATTTCCCTAATGGGGTCAAGGAAAGCACTGGCATGGTATCAAATCAGCAACATGAGACACTTTTGCAACATCTGCGAATTAGAGAGAAACAATGAGAAGAAAGAAGACTCATTATAGAGCAGCAGCAAGAAGTGGTTGCAGATGCACACATTCGATCATTACCATTGGAGCAAAGAATACGAGTTGTGGTGTCATGATTGGTGGGAGCATTCGAGGTAGCAACATCAGGCCATTCAAGTGATTACCAGTAGCTTTAACCTGCACCCTAAAGTTTATAGAGTAACAACCCTACCAACACCTGGGGAGATGCACGCCTAAGAGGTGATGCTCTCTCATATGAGAAATGGCCTATAGAAAGTGAAAGGGGTGCACAACTTAGATCAACTAGCTACAAAGAGGGCAACATTAGCTATGTTGGTGTCTCCTGAAACAAAGAGAAATGGCTTGGGTGCACAATGCTGAAGATGTTGTCAATCAGAAGGACCAACATGGCTCTAGTGGTTAAATGTAGAGAGCAGATGCAATGCATGATCATCTTGATCTAAGAAGTCCGTGCGCTTCAACAAAATGCAAAAAATGGAGAGAAAGCCTAAGTGCAGAATTCATTGCTATAGTGATGACGTTTTGACACAAAAATACGAGAGTTTCTCCAAATAAAAAGGACATCTGTAAGAAGCGGATGGGATGCAAGGTGTTTGAGGAGCACATCATACACATGCTAGATACAACACAATTCAGTGGTGCCTAAAATAGCCCAGTGGTTATTTGTGATTAAGATTTGGAATAGTTTACTTGTTTCATTTCTTAAACCAAGCTTGGACTTACTTAATGTGATTATCCTAAATCAACCCCGTGGTTGGAACATCATGCAACCATAGGCTGGTTCAGCTCAATTGCCAGTTATGTAATTATCCTGAACTAGCATGGTTGAACATACATTATTTGTTGTCCAACTCGGTGGCACGATTGAGCAAAAATTAACAACAATATATTTTGCAATATATTGTTATTTTACTAAACCAGCCCGATGGTTGGAACATCATGAAACCGTGGTTGCTTCAGCTCAATCACCAGTTATGTGATTGTCTTGAACCAATGTGGTTGAGCAGACATTAGTTATTGACTAGCCTGGTGGTTGAAATTATTGTGTTTCTTAGTACTTAAATTCGTTAAATTTAATTTCTTACTATTTGGGTCATATACCACTATTAAGTTGTAAAAATAAAAAATGAAAAGCAATATATTGTTATTTTCTAATGGTGAAATTCAGAAATGAAAAGCAATATACTTGTTATTGTCTAATATGTGAAGTTGAGACCGTCAAGCTGAACCATCCCGGTGGTTGAAACTGTGACAGTGTCCTAAACCATCCCGATGGTTGAAATTATAACTGTCCTAAACATGTCTTAAACCAACCCGGTGGTTGACTATCCTAAACGTGTCCTAAACCAACCCAGTGATTGAAATTGTGACTCTCCTAAATTAGCGCACGGAGGTTGAAAATTGTTTTGCTTTATTACATACTTTAATTATACTGTGTTTTGTATTCTTTTAGTAGTAGCAAAAAGGGGGCTCATTGTTCTAATGATCCCGCATGTTGGGTTAGCAGACGGAGTTGTATCTCAAGTTTATGGATTAGGATTCGAACATAATAATTGGGCAGAGGAGCTTTAAGCATTGTAAGCCTTGGTATGTCAGGAAACTCAAAGACATGAATGTTTGTTGTTGCAAAAAACACATAGACTTTGACCTGGCCTGGCAAGCTATGAATGACTTGAGATCTGGTCATGTTGGAGCATTGCTCCATGGGGATCCCTAATGAATGCACAGTCTGTAGGCCACCTGGATCCTCATCATGTGTTGCAAGGGAGGGCAGGTTTTATGGCCTAAGGTCTCTGTGGGAGCTAGTGGTTTGTCCAAAGTGAGACCCTTGGGAGACCGTGAGTGGCACAGGATTTGAATGCATTCGCGGCACATGCAAGCATGATTACAATTTGAAGCTTAAAAAGAAGACATTTAATGTCTATCCAAATGAAATGAGGGAAGACAACCATGTTGCTCTAAAATGGAGGAGATATGAAAATGTCAATGTTGAAGGATCCGATACAAAGAGATGGCTACTGTCATATAAGAGCACCCAACCAAGGGAGCTGGTAGGTCAAGTGGTTCAATCCATCCCAAAATATGTGCTTCACAATTTCACGGCTAGCTGGTAGGATAAGCAGTTCAGGATGTGCCTTGCCAATTTTCACCGTGATACTATTGTATCTATCATAGATTTTGCATAATATTATTCTTTTCAAGAACAAGATGAGAAACAAAGTGCTCACTAGTACAACAAGCAGATAACAATTCTTGTACATATCACATATAATCATTTGCTTGATTCTTCCACGACCGATGCCAATCTACTTGCTGACTCACAGGAGTCCAAGTCAATGCAACACATGTACCATTTCTACATTTTTGATGATAGGGAACATGACACCCTATTTGTGTAGCATGCCTTTTTACTGCATTGAGAATGGCTAAAAAAGGAAAATCCTCATGCAGAAAATATAAAACAACATTGGGTGTGGTCAGATGGTGCTGTCTCTCATTTTAAATCAAATCATGGATTCTACTACGGCTCAAGGTTCAAATCCCTGACCGGTCTAGACAAGGGTGAACATAATGGATGCAGTGCTGTTATTAAGCAAGCTCTATTTAAAGACCAATTAGCATGCCCTAAAGAAAAAATCAATGATATCCATGATGTTGTAACATGTCGTATAGCCAACCTCTCCACAGGCACACATTCAACATACAATAAACAAAGCCTTAAGAGACTGTAGTACGCAAAAAGTTCCATGATGTGAAAGTGGATAAAGTGCAAAGGAGAAGCCAGCACGATTGCGAGAAAATTAAAGGAGTTTGTGGTCTGCACAACATATGGGGCTTTTCAAACAACCAACTGATTAAAACAAGAAAACTTTCTTGTTGAGTCATGTGGCACAATTTAACAACTAAAGAGTTAATAGAGAGAGATCCAGTGACTAGTAAAATATTAGGATGTGCTAGAAATTGGGATCCTCTAATGTGATATTTATCATGCCACTAAAAAGAAATCAATGATCATGAGGGCTATTACACACCACTAGCAATTTTATAATCCCACCTACCAATGCGGTTCATCTCATAAAAATAGTTCAACTGCACTTGACCTTTGGGGATATTGTCCTTTGAGTGGAGTGGATCATGACAAGAGCATGGGAAGAGAGGTATGGGGATGAGGGACATAGAAGAGAGAGAGAGAGAGAGAGAGAGAGAGAGAGAGGGGTGCCTCCCTTTTTTCCATAATGTTGAGAATGAGGTATACATAGTACTTGAAGGACCTGGTAGACAATGGCCCATGTAAGGCTTGATATGGAGTTAATATGCCTTGCAGTTGTAGTTGGGCATCTACCTTGCATGTTTCATAGCCTTTGGAGGCTTGTGACATCAATTTTGCTATTGTCACCTCCTTGTCAATGCCCCGAGGGTTTCACCCAGAAATATGTTAGTATACAACGTGGGTTCAAATGGAGAGGTTTTTTAATTCAAAAAATTTAGGTAGATTTATAGAAATGTATATACATGGGGTATTTTAATTGAATTTTGAACACCCCTTTCTCCATTTGACCTGCTTTTTTTGCAATTCCTTTGTAACCCTCTCATTCCTTGTCAAAATATTGAGGAATTAAAGAATTTAGTTTTCAAAGACTTTTGCACATCTATTAGAAGCCTTTTGGCTAGGATACATTAGGAATTGTAAAGACGTGTGCATTATCATTAGAAAATTACATGGTTTAGTTAAATGTAAAGTCCCATTAATGATGCTACTAAATTACTCCTCTCAATAGATAATTGAAAATATTTGATGAGAAAAAACTTGACAAAATCTGAATGCTCATGGACAATTATTAACTTCGATCAAAAGCAAGAAGACTTTAGGGGGGTTTAACTGTAAAAATAAGGAATTTGATAATACGTGAAATTAGCATCCAAGTCTTCACAAGAGTGTTAATAGAAAAAACAATACTTTTAGGAAGATTCTTGTTAAAAATTTTCAAGACCGACAATGAAGAATAAATTGTGATCTATGATTGAATAACCACTTCTACATAAGAACAAATCATTCGGCTTAAAAATCTTCCATTAGCATCATTTGCTCAATATATAATGGAAACTTGTGCAGCATGTCCTTGTGAAGGCTTTTTATTTTATTTTGCATTGTATTGAAATTGAAAAAAAGAAAGAAGAATTTAGGGGGGCTTCATTCTAAAATAAGTAATTCAATTATATGTGAAATTTCCACAAATTAGCATCCCAAGTCTCCACTATAGTGTTAATAGAAAAGGCCATACTTTTAGAAGATTCTTGTAGAGAATTTTGAAGACCCGATAATGAAGAGTAAATTGTGACTTATGATTGAATAAGCAACTTCTACAGAGTGACAAATCATCTAGCTCCTAAATCTTCCATTAGCATCATTTTGCTCAAAAGCCCATGGATGTACAATTTCCTTGTGTAGTTTTTTTTTGGCTTAAAAATCTTCCATTAGCATCATTTACTCCAAATATAATGGAAACCCATGGAAGTGGAATTTCCTTGTGATTTTTTGGCCCCGCAAGGGTCCTAAGGGATAATGTTTAGTGAGTTGCTAATCAAGAGCCATAGTTTTGAAGTTACTTCATCTGGTGAATTCGACCTTGCAAATTATGGTTAGTATAAGGCTTAAAGGTAGGTTAGTAGAAGTTTAAGGGCTTCTAATGTGTTTAAGGTTTAAGGTTTTTGTTTGCTTGTGGAGGTCTTAAATGTTTTTGCCTTTTATCCTAAAGCTTTTGTCTTTTGTTAGGTATTTCTCTCTCAAGATGGAGACTCTTTGTCTCTTGTACTGTGTATGGCAGATCCAGCAAGAGAATTTAAGCACACAGACTATGCGTACTTGAATAGCTTATGCCTGGAAGTAATAACGTACTATTGGGACTCTTTTAAGCGCAAAAAAGAAGGGGATGAGCTCTGCATTTATTTAAGATCATCCTCATGAAAGTTGGGAAATGATTTTGAAAACGTAGCACTATCAGTCACAAATAGGAGAGAGGCCGCGATTTCTTTCCGGGAATCTAATTATGCCTAGGGCAAAAGACCACAGATCAATTACCAGGCCAAATCCGGCTACAGATGCAGTCCCGAGCTCAGCCACATGCTCCTCACCCTTAGCATGCTTCAAGTCCTTTTGTGCCTTCGCCTCGGCTGATTCGTCGACTACGACGCAGGACTCCGTGGTTTCAACGGCGCCATCATCGTCCTTGTTCTGGTGTAAGAAGTGGTGACGGTGGTGCTGCTCCTCAGCCATAGTTCTCAAGGGAAAAGGAACTCAGCTAGAGGTCGGATATTCAAATGTCAAACAGCGTACAAAAAGCTTGATACGTGAAAGAAGCTGAGTTTCAGAGGAGAGCAGCTGGTGCTTATGTAGGCGAAACGTATGCATGGAGATATTAATTGGTGGTGAGTCGATGGAGGAGTCAGAAATCAGATTGCAGGAAAAAGCTACAGTTGATAACTACTTCTGCAAGTGACGAATTGCAATTGCAAAAAGCTTGGTGACACCGATCTTGTGGAAAGAAGGTTGGTGCCACTGATCGATCTCATGTGGAAAGATCCTTGAGATCGTTATCGTCAGCATTATCGCTAGTGTCTTGAACATCATCTCAGACCGATCTAATTCACCGATTACACCTAGCAGTATATCACCATCCTTATTCTGATCAAATTCACCGATTACACCTAGCAGTTCATTATATCAAAGCGAGTCGACTTAGGAGGTCGCTGTCTTTTCAGTACCCTTCCACTATTGATTTTCAAAACTTTTGGGAAGCTCTCTTTGGCCTTTGAGCATGTTCACATGCTTGGCTACACTTTCCACTTCCCATTCAGCTAGCCCCTCACCACTCATTTGGAATCCCCTCGGAATCCTTAAGATATTATGTAGCAGATGCTATCTTGTTTGGGGCATGTCTAGATGTAGTGTATTATGGGGAGGTATATTATGGGGCTACCTCCGAGGCTGTTGGGCCATCAACCTCTCTTTGAGACTCTCAAATGCATTTAAGGCAACTACATGGCCAAGTCTAGTTAGCATAGAATGGATTGTTATGTTGCCATCTTCATTGTTAAAGTAAAGATCAAGCTTTATTCTTACTTACTCGGCATTTAAATCAAATCTATCTTTCTTCAATATTGCTTCATGGGTCAAAAAATCATAGCTCAATGACTTGATGTCGAATTGAATTGATGCTAGCCTTTAAATAGATGTAAAAATCCAAAGAAATTTCTCATATGACTTGCTACTTCATTATAAGAGTAAGAACACTTTCCAAAAAGGTCTAGAATATTGGCTAAAAGCTCTAGAGTGGCAATCCAGTAGATCAACAATGTGCAACAGTCGATTTGTTTGATTTGATAAATATATAGAGGCCTTGGAGCTTTAGAATGGATAACCCATGAACAATGAGGCCTTTGTAGATGAAGCAAAAGGTATTTTGGAGGGTTGCACTTGGTCATAGACTCACAGAGGCCAAGGCCTATTTGAGACTCATTTTTGGATTTTGTTCATTTTCTCTGTAGTTTTATAATAGATGCACTCGGTTGCCCAATTTAGTCGATCAACTAACAACCAAACCTTATGCCTTCCTCACCTGTCGTATCACTACATGGGGGGTTCACTATATTAAAACTAAACTATCGTGTGCATTCCAAGGGTAAATTGGAAATCCCTTGTCAATGAATCTTGAGGAAATAAAATGGTCCCTTTTTCTATACAAACTTAAAACTTTTTTTCAAATTCCATTAAAAAACCCTCTTATATAATGTAAATTTACATCCAAAAAGTAAATTGAATAATATCTACTGTTGAACTCAGGTGATAGTCACATAGTTTTGAGTGAAACCCCCAAGTATCACTATTGCTCTGAATCAAATTTCATTTAATTAATGATTATATGCTTTTTTTCAAGGAGGGGAAAATATTTTACTTAAGAGCATAAAACTATCCTTCTCAATCTTTCTAAGCTTTTCATCCTAGCACAAATTAATGAACAACTACCATACAACATGCAATGAAGGGGTAGTATTTAAACCCTTGCTTGCATACATGTCAACAAGAGTAAGATGATAGAGTGAAGTTAGGATTTTCAAAGAGTGTCTAGATTTTGAAAGAGGATGCTGGCATAGACCTATGAAATGTAAAAATACATTAGCAATAATATAATGTATACAAAGTCCTCATTGGATGAGGATGATGCCCTTATCAACATGTATGCACTCTACCATAAACCAATCTAGGCATCACGCTCTCATGGAAACCCATGAATGCATTTAAGCCAACCAAATGGTCAAGTCTAGTTGGCATGGGAATCGATTGCTATGCATAACATCTTCATTGTTAAAAGTAAAGATCAAGCTTAATTCCTACTTCATCATCATTGAAATCAAACCGATCTTTGTTCATAATTACTTCATGGGTCCTAGAGCCTCAAAAAATCACAATAATGAGGGGTAACACATAAAAATTTTGGAAGTCAATTGTACCAAGCATGTAAGATAGTAGAAAATTATGTATGTAGCAGCATGAATAAATTCTCCAATTAAAGGATTTAATGTTCACATTTTGTGAACATTAAATCCTTTAATATGTATGTAGCGATGTAAATAATTCTCTCCTACTAAAGGATTTAATCTTCATGTTTCATGAATATTTCTATTTACCTAAAACTTTAAATCCTTGGGATTCACATACGACTTGTGTTGTCTAGAGCTATCTCTCCCAACTCTAGGTTTTGAGGGCATTCGTCACCTATAGTTGTGTCATTGCTCATTATAGCATAGGTGTTCAGAAGTATAGCATAGGCTCTCAGATCATATTTCGATGAGAGGTGTAGGCTAAAGCGTGGAAAGCAAATCTCATGTGCGTGTGGGTGAGAAACAAGGCTTGATCACGATCATGGATGGAGGCTCTGGCCTCCATGCGAGTTCAAGGGTTTACAAGGTGGTTGCAGGGTTTAGAAGGGGGATAAGGTTGAGAGAGCTATCTAGAACTTCTAGGGTTCAGAGGAGTCCAAGGTTGAGAAGTGGAGAGCTAGTCTCCTTCATGAATTCAAGGGGTAAAAGGTTGAGAAGGAGGATCAAGGAAGGAAGGAAGAGGTAGAGGGAGGAGGAGGAGGAGGAGAAGGAGGAGGAGGGAGGAGGAGAAGGGTGGAGGAGAAGGAGCGATAAGGGTGGAGTAGGAGTGAGAAAAAGGAGAAGAAGGGGGGAGGATGCCAGGAGATTGCAAGGTTAGAGCATGCTATCACACAATAGTATTGAGAGAGCATGGACCCAAGGAGAACAAGAACATGAATGCCATAGTGAACTTGAACACATTGAACCCCAAAGAGTGGGAGATTCATTCCATTGAGAGAGATTTATGGTCTCTACACAATTCGTAGTAGGTACCTCTAGGGTGGGACCTCTTTTGTAGAAGATCTCTTGGATAAGGTTTCCCCCAGTTTTTGGGGGGACTTCTTAGGACTCTACACTTTGTGGGGGAACCTCTTGAGGGACCTCTTGAGTCCCTCAACTTTGTGGAGGAACCTCTTGAGTTCCCCCACTTTGTGGGGGGACCTCTTGAGTCCCACCACTTTGTGGGGCGAACTCAAAAAGTGTAGGATTTTAGTATTGCTCTCTCTAGTTTTAGTATTTCTCTTTCTAGATCCTCATTTTGCAAGTATGATTGGATCTCTTCTACAGAGGATTTTGGCTATCCTCCTCCCTTTATATTCATTATACCATCTTGTCACCTCAATATATTACAAGCGAAACTTTGCCGCTACTCTACACACACAATGAACTCATTTTTTTTGCTTCGGGGAGGCTCTTTTGGACCTTGTTGCCATAGGCTTTGAACAAGTGTAGCATAGGTCCATGGGTCGTATTCCAATGAGAGGTGTAGACTAAAGCATGGAAAGCTTATCTCATACGCATGTGAGCAAGAAAGAAGGCTTGATCACAACGATGGATGGAGGCTCTCAACTCCATGTGAATAAGGTTGAGAGAGCTAACTAGTAGTTTTAGGTTTTTGAAGGGGTTGTAGGGTTTTAGGGGGAGTCCAAGGTTGAGGATTGGGGATCTAGTCTCATTCATGACTTCAAGCGGTCATAAAAGGTTGAGAAGGAGGATCAAGGGAGGAAGGAGGAGCTAGAGGCAGGAGGAGGGATGAGGAGAAGGGTGGAGGAGGAGGGAGGAAGAGGACCTAAAGAGGAGAAGAAGGGACTAGATGGGAGATCACAAGGTTAGAGCATGATATCACACGATTGTGTTCAGGGAGCATGGACCCAAGGAAACCAAGCGGATGAACACCATAGTGAACTTGAATAGTGAACCCCAAAGAGTGGGAGCTTCATTCCATTGAAAGAAATTTATACATTTTGGTCTCTACACAATTTGTAGGTACCTCCAGGGTGGGACCTCTTTCATAGGGGACCTCTTGGACAAGAGTTCTTCCACTTTTTGGGGGGACTTCTTGGGTTTCTACACTTTGTGGGGGAACCTCTTAAGTCCCCCCACTGGACCTGGGGGGACCTCTTGAGTCCCTCCAATTTTTGGGGAAGCCTTTTGAGTCCCCCCACTTTGTGGGGGAACCTCTTGAGTCCCTCCACTTTGTGTGGGATCTCAAAAAGTGTAGGCTTTTAGTCTTTCTCTCTCTAGATCCTCATTTTGCAAGAATGATTGGATCTCTTCTAGAGAGGATTTTGGCTATCCGACTCCTTTTAGATCCATCATACCATATTTCAAGCTCAAGATATTATAAATGAAACTTTGCCGTTACTCTACACACACAATGATCTCATCTTCATTGCTCCAGATTGTGCTTTGGGCCTTAGTACCATAGGGTTAACAACTCTCTTGGACCAATTTGATTACCCGTCATCTGGTATGCTTGGAGTGGGAAGATTTTGCATTGTGCTACATGTATAGAGTTTGTGGTTGTCAAGTGCATTGTTCCAGAGTTGATGAAAATTTCTTTGATGTGGTGATTGTAGTTGTCGGAACAGTTCTTGCCTTTTGTTGTTGAGTGTTCTAGAGCTCCTTTTTTCTAACTTTCCAAGTTGATAATATGGCACTTCTCTTCTTTTCTTTGCATGTGGTATGTAGATACACATGTTGATCATTTTGTGTAACATCAAAGTTTGTTCACAAAAGCATACTTTTGTCTTGCCGTAGTCAACTTGCGTATGTCTTATTGGATTTTGGCATGTGTTTCTTTGTTGGACAAATGAAATGTTTATATGAGAGAAAAGGATTAGGCTATTGATGTTGAGGATTAGGACTTCCATCCATAGTTTGTCGAGCTATTGTGTCTAAAATGAAAAAGTTGTGTGTGTGTGTGTGTCTGTGGATTTAACCTCTATGTGCCTAGATGTCCAGACTTAGAGAACTGCAGCATTCAAGGGAATCTTCTTTGCAATTTTAGTCACTAGAGAGCTAGATTTGGTCCCTAGACAGAGTTTTACCAAATGCCACTTTTTTATTTTTTATTTCCCTTTTTTTCTGCAAAAAACCATCGTTGGTGACATTTTTCCTTGAAAAACTTCTTTTTTGTTAGTCTTTGGATTTTGTTGAATTTTGTCGAGTCTTGTACCTAAGTTGATAGAAGTATTGGCAAGATGGACTAGCATAGTGAGTTGACACTTGAGTTTATATGTCTATTTGCATGTGTGAAAAAGTTCAACCACCTCATTTTGAATGAGGGACGTTGGATTGCATTCCATCCACAATTACGTATGCCTTTGCTGATTCTTCTTTCTACACAGATGCATGTAGCTTTATATCTTTTATGCTTTGGATCACTTGGGTGTGATTCTTTTGTGTTAAAAGTACTCCATTTTGTCCTAGGAATGGATAAAGCTCTTTTAGTTCAGGAACAAATGTTTTAAATGACTTCCTACTTAGTGTGTGTCTTGTTTTTATGGACATCTTTGCAGGCTCTGCACATTGTCTTATAGGTGCCCAAAGATCCATTGCATGGTTTATCAATAGTTGCAAGATGTTTTGTTGGGAACAGGGGGATTCTTGACTTTTGGTAGGGGCCGGTGTCAATTGTGAGCATTTGTTTGAGTTGAGTGAGCTCCTCTATTAAGTCTTGGATATCATTGTTTTGCTTTGCACAGCATGAAGTAAGTTTGTTCTTTTAATCATGTCCCTCTTGTAATTATTGCCTAAGCTATGTCAACTATTGTTGCAAAGTATTTTGGAATTTGTGCATTAGTTGAACATGCTCTTGGAAAAAGGTCTTAAGTCATTCCAAATCTTGAGGGGGCCTATTTCCACTTGTTCCACCCTCTTGAATGTGTCAATAGTTATTCTTAGAAGGTTTTGATAAGAGACTGGATCCAAAACTATTGCTTCTTTGTAGTTGTCTTTGGGAAATCCTTTGGTGCATGGCCAACATAAAATTTTTCTTCCATGGTTGGCAGATTTATCACAAAGGATGCTTTGTACATCCTTTTCATGCATAGTGTCAAGTGATAGAAGAGTTCTTGTGACGAAACTGTTCTTGAATGGTGCACTTTGGGTTGGCATCATGCAAGAGACATGTGTTACAACCTTTTGGTGCAATGCTTTGTACTTCTTCCCCCTTTGTGCACTTTACTTTTGTGAGGGTCGGTTTTGGGTCATTAATTGAGTACCTTTCTTAGCTACTTTCTTCTTCTTCTTCTTTTTGCTTGTTGGTTCAAGACTTTCCATTGTGCACATGTGAATGACAGGGGTTGTGCTTGAAACCATTGTCAAATTACCCTCATTACTATCTAGTGCATTTGATGATTCTATAGGCTTTGCACTATGTGTATTAGAGGAGTTAGAGATGACTTCACTTGTGTCATTATTCGATTTGGAAACCTATCTTTCTAATACTACTTCAATCATTTCCCAATCTTTCTCAATTGATTCTTAATCATCATTGTGGCATCATGTGCCTCTGTTATAGTTTTGCAATTATAGTGATCCAAATTCTCTTTTATTTCTTCATGCAAGCCCTTGACAAAACATTTGAATAATTGGTGATCTGTTAGTGATGGATTTCTCTCTATGATAGTGTTTTTTAGCTTGTAGAAATAATCTATCATAATATACTAATCCTTTTGAACTACCCTTGGTAGAATCACTTTTTGAATCCCATTATCTGATCTTTCATGATTGTCCAAATTTGTGGATGATGCATCCTGATTGAGATCCAACATTGCCTGCAAATTGTAGCATAAAATATTGTCATAGCATGGGCCATGAGCTTGATATTTCCACATTCAATTTGAAGTACCAATCATATGGTTCTTCTATGAGAGCTTGAGAAAACAAGCTCAAATAAATTCTTCTTTGTGTAGTGAGTTCGCAGTGAGGTGCCTCCTAAACCATTTTTCTAAAATAAAGCAATGAATTCTTCGGGATTACCTCTCCCTAAGAGCAAAGGCATGATGTATGCAAGTGGATAATGCTACATGTCAAGTTCTTGTGGGATTGACTCCAATTGATCCATTGTATTATTAGTATACATGTCAAGGAATTGGGGTTGTCCTCTAGAAGCTGGTCCCATATGGGTTCCATTGAGGGATGTTGAATTTTACCAATTGATGATGTCCTTTTTAAACAATGTCAATTTATTGATGATGTGTTACCCTTTGAGTACTACTTTTATAAGCCTGTCACAACATGCATGCTGTTCCAGCCTCTAGCAGTCTATGGTTATGGGGATATCCACCTTGTTATGCCTAGTGGCTCTATTCTTGTTCTACAGAGGGTTAGACATATACCAGGACTTGCTACAAGCAAGATCAGTTCTGGACAGTTGGTTGAGGCAGGTTATCATGTCTCTTTGGGTGATCGTGCATGGAAGATTGCTAGAGGCAATCTGGTTATGGCTAGGGGATCACGGGTTGGATTCTCTTATGCATTGCATGTATCAGGTGTCCAGGATAAGATGCTTATGATTAGTAAGCAGCCATTGGTTAGTTTATGGAATGCCAGACTTGGACATATGTCTACTGCAGGTATGGAAGCCCTTACAACATTGAGATACATTCCTGTTATGGATGTCTCTCAAATTTTATGTCATGATTGTGATGATGATCAGCAGTCAGGATCCTCTTTTGTGAGGAAGACAGTCAGTGAGAGGTATGTTGAGCCATTACAGTTGGTTCATAGTGCAGTTTGTGGGCCTATGCCTACCGTTTCACTGGGTGGCGCCTCTTACTTTGTGACATTTATTGATGCTGCTACAAAGTACATATGGGTATATCCGATTCGGCAGAAGCATGAGGTATATGATACATTTCAGCGCTTCTTGGGTAATGCTGAAAATCAGTCAGGAAAGAAGCTATTGAGCTTGATGGCTGATGGTGATGCAGAGTTTACCTCTTCTAGATTTCAGCATCTATGTGATACACTTGGTATCAGGAGGGTGTTGACCACTCCTCCTCTTTCTGCTCATGATGCCTTGGCAGAAGGCATAAATCGGATTCTATTGGATAGGATTGGTAGCATGCTACGATATGCAGGTCTTACCGAATGCTATTGGGCTGAGGCATGTAAGACAGCTGCATACTTGCTTAACAGGTCACCTAGGAGATCTCTGAATGGTAGAGTGCCATTTGACTTCTTGACAGGCAGGGCACCATGTTATGAGCATTTACGTTTGTTTGGCTGCGAGGCTTATGCTCATGGTTCCCGATCGAGGAGGTGTATCTTCCTTGGATACAGTGAGTCCAGTGGGGACTACAGGTTATATGATTCTTCAACTAGAGAGTTGATACGTAGCCATAATGTCTATTTCAGAGAGGATGCTATGTTTAGACAGCCCAGGACTGTGGATAGCAGGAGAGTGATGTTCCAGGAGGGTGTAAGTGCACTGATACCTCCAAATTCTATGCAGGGACAGCCCATATCCCTTGGAGTGGGAGGTTTTTCCCACGGTGAGCAGGTTATAAAGTTGGGACAACCACGATTACTTCTTGATTTTGGTCAGAGACAGTCAGATGTCTCTAGTATTCCACAGGTTTATACTCCTATGGAGATTGTTGATGCATCTTCTATGGACAATTACAGTTTACTCCCAGGATGCGGAGTGCCTCTTGCAGATGAGGATGAGGCTATGCATGGTGAGGAGGATACCTTGGCTAATGATGCCCGGTATGATCCATTGGCTGGTTATGCCAGGACAGATGTGGTTTCTGCAGTTATTGACTCGGGTCATATTGCGCATGGGCAGGAATCATTGATATGTTTCCTTCATAAGTGCCTTCATGGCCAGAAGCAATCCCCTCGAGCTTGGCTTCATAGGTTTGATACCGTTATGAGAGCTCAGGATGTGATGCGCAGTGAGACAGGTTATGGTCTCAGTATTCAGGAGGTTGCTATCCTTCTGACGTTACTTGCCATATGGTTCCTTATGGACAGGGATGCTTTGCAGTGGGAGCTGCATGGTCTTGATGATGTTTGTCAGATACTTGGTTGTTTCAGTATGGAGAGGGGGAAGTTACTGAGTACTCCATTGCCTGTATTGGCTCCATACTTGAAACACTGCAAGTTTGACGATCAAGATTAGTTGAGCAGCAAGTTATGGTTGATATGGCAGCCATAGTACTCCATGCATCCATGATTGTGTTGAGACTTGGTTCTCACATGTTTGCCATTGGGGCTACACTTCCAGTTCTTGCTTCCATTGCAGTGGGAGTTGATAGCATGATTATGGTAGATTTTGGCAGTAGGGAAGCAGTTGTGGACATCAGGTCCTTATGCTTCCAGGAGCAGCATGCAGGTGATGCAGGTTGGGTAGACCAGCAGAGGTCTATTGTAGGTTATGTGCTTATGGTCACAGGTGGTACAGAGACATTTTCTTTGCACAGTGACAGTTTGGGTGCTATGGACTTAGCACAGGAGCACGCGGTGGTGAGAGTTCACTCTCCCAGTGAGATCTGGCATGAGATCTTGGTTGACAGGCATCTACAGCTTGTCATTTTCTATCCTGCAAACCTGATGTTTGCTAGCAGCTTATCCTCTATGCACTTTGCACATTGTAAAGTGCCGATGGGCATAGGATGACGGTCTGGTCATCTTGTTTTTCAGCCTATGGCTGATTGTATTGTATGTGTACTATATTCCCTTAAAGGCACACTGCCTTTAAGTGGGAGGTTGTTGGGGTAAAGGGCAGTGTGCCCACCCACTTGTACAATGCCCATGTATACTCATATATATATATGATAGAGGAATAATCTGGAGGGGCTTTTTGCTCCACCACTTTTGGTGTCTCCTTATTCCTTTGTGTGTGCTCTCCTCTCCCACAATTGCAAACTAATCTTTGTAAAATTTTCAGCACCCATAATGACACCCTTATCCCATTTCATATATTAAGTTATTTTCTCGGGGGGGTCACTATGTATAAACCCTCTATATCACATGCGTTCAAGACCTATATTTAAAATCCCTTATCTGTAAATTTTTTCATTAATAAAATGTACCCCTTTTCTATACAAATCTGTAAATTTTTTCCAAAACTATTTTAAATAGTCCCTTATGTATATTTATTTATGTAAATTTTAGGAATAAAAAATATCCTTCTGTTGAACTCACGTGATAGGGTTACATATGATGAGTGACCCCCCCGAGGTTATTTTGATCTCAAAATTGGTGTACATGTTCTTAAAATATTTACCTTCAAAATGATTTGCAAGTTGCCAATCAAATTGATTTTTGGACATGCTTAAAACACTTTCTATAATTTTTGTCGAGAAATCTCAGCATCGATATGGGTGTCGGTATAGTCATTGGTATATGCCTCAATATGTGCTCTCAGACCACACATACCGATGACTATAGGCGACTATACCAATGACCATATTGACTTACATATTGACGAACTCTTTGACTTAGAACATCTTTGAGCTCCAACCCCAAAAAAATTCAACGGCACAATAATCTCAGGGGGAGGCATAAAAAATGACCCACAATCGTGTTGTAGTGCCTCACAAAAGCCTACTGGAGACCCAATTTCTCAAATTGTGTGCATTTTCTCTACATCATTACAATAAATGCACCTGTTAACTATTTGCTTGGCCAAAAAAAAACATACATTGTGCATTCCTTGCCATCATATCACTATAGTTTTGAATTGAATCTCATCTAATTGATGATTAAACAATATTTTTCATGTTGGGGGAACCCATGCACTTTAAAAACACAAAAATATCCTTCTCAAATTTCAATGGCCTATTGTGAAAATATATTTCAAGGTAGAGAAGGGCCTAGCTTGAAATTATGTTTCTAAAAATTTCACCCTATCACATTAACATTTAAATTCCATCAGGAGAGAATTTCACATATTGAAATTGATTTTGAGTTCATTGTATTCCCATACCCCAACTTGCATACATGTCAATAAGAACAAGATGATTGGAGTGAGAACCATAACAAGATAATGTCTTTGCAAGTTCATTATATTAAAACCTACTATATCGCATGAGTTCAAGGGCTATATGTAAAATGCCTAGATTTATATACACCCCTTTCATGGATGATTTTTTTCAAGTTAGTTTCGTTAAGGAGCTAAACTTTTATATTGGTGTTGAAAGTTTGTAAGCCTTGATAAAAATAAATATTTGAAACATTCGCGAGAATTTGAAACTTTTATGCAAAAAAATTTAAAGTTTTGCCAAGATTTAAAAATTTTCCTTCAAAATTCCAAAGAATATATATAAAAAAGTACTACATTCTACTAATATTGTGAAACTAAAAAAATGATCTTGAAAACTTTCGCCAAGATTTTATATTAATATATAAGCATAGCTTTGATAAAAACATCCATGACCCCTTTTCTATTCAAATCTTAATATCCTTTAGATTACACCCTTCTATAAATAAAAATTTGTCAAAAACTTGAATTAAGATTATCTTGATTTTCTAATCACGTGATAAGCACATACATATCCTAGTGAACCCCTTGGGGATAATGCACAACATAGACCTATGGAATGTATCCTCAATGTATCTCTACATTAGTATATACAAAATCATGAGTGGAAGACATTAATACTTCATCTACATCTATACCCATGGATACACAAACCTAGGCATTTGCCTCATGTAGAAACCCACAAATGCCTTTAAGCCAGTGAACTGACAAGTCCAACACCACATATATACCCATACACTAATCTAGTCGTACACTTCATGTAGAAACCCATGAATGCATTTAAGGCAACCAAATGGCAAGTCTAGTTGGAATCAATCTGATGTGGATACCCTTGAATACATTTAAGGCAACCAAATGGCAAGTCTAGTTGGCATGGCAATGGATGATTATGCTTATAATCTTCGATCACGCTTTATCCTTACTTAGTGGGCATCTAAATTGAATCAAATTGATCTTTTTTTATAATCATTTATGAGTCCTATAGCCTCAAAATTTCATACCTCAATGAATCAATGACTCAATGTTGAGTTGAATTAATGCTAGTCTTAAAACAAAGATAAAATCTAAAGAGAATTTTGGTATTTCATTAGATATTTGAAAATTTTTCCAATAAATTCATAGCAAGGTGTTGATTAGTAGAAAGATCTAAAGTGGCACTCTAGTAGGTCAGCTAAGTGCAATAACTAACTTGGATGATTACATGAATGTGGGGGCCTCCAAAGCTTTTAGAATGAATTAACCCATGATCAATTGAATTATAGCTCGGAAGGCTATCATAGATGAAGCAAAAGTTAGGAGGAGGATTTGATGGCCATAGACTCATAGAGTCCCATTTAAAGACTCATAGACTCATTTAAAAATTGTATGCATTTTTGTATAGCTTTATAATAGGTGCACTAGTCAAGTTGGTCACCAAACAATCACTACTACACAAGGGGTCATTTTTTACACTAATTTGCAATGGGTACTTAGAATTTTTTTCAAATAGACATTCCATAAAAAAAAGTTGCAAAGAATTAGTAACCAAGTCATCGTTTCATCAATCTATTCATGAAGATAATTATTGATATTATTGATGATACTTACCTCAAGGGGAGGGGGTCACTGATAAATATGTAAGCATAGCATGTGGGTTCAACAGAAGGAGTTTTTTAAATCCCCTTTTCACACACAAAAGGGTATCATATAAATGGGTATTCATAGATTGAATGCACATGATATATAGTGCCTGCCTCGAGCTACTTGCATCGATATATAGGGTTTATATATAGTGACTACCTCGAGGTACTTATCGATATATTTATCAGCATTATTGATGATATAGGCATCAATATTTGCACTGGTATAAGATACGATCGTCGGGTGCTATTTTGATAATAATATTGATGTCTATACTATCACAGCAAAGACTACCAAATTTTCACAAAAAATGGTTTTGGATACCACCCATTCTTTGTACTTTTAATATAAATATAAATAAAAATATTAAGAACTTCATGCCAAATTTGGGTTAGACTACTTTCATATCATCATAATGACATCAAAAATGAAATGTCATTATGCAGATATAAGTCGATTGTCAAAGGAAGAAATGCTTTATCTATGAAAAATTATTCAAAAAGTGATATTTACATCAATATTTTTATCTTCAACCAAATACTCTCTAGTTATATCCCTAGGTCTCCTATATTTTTTTCAGATCTATAGTAGCAAAATTTGATCCTCTGGTGGTGACAATGATGCAATATAAGATATACTATGGGGACAATCTGTGGATCTTTTTAACCCTAATAATGGAATAGAAGTAGTGGAAGATATACTATCCAATGATCAATCATCTTCTAGGACTTCTTCTCTAGTAATAGATTGACCAACTGGAACAAAATGTTAGTATCACAATGACAATGATTGATAAAACCCTAATCCTAAATCCTAGACCCCCTAAACCCTAAAATTCAATGTCTTAAACTCCAAAGTCTAAACTTACTTTAATAAAGTTGAGACAATGGTGTTCAAAGTCAGAACTTCACACGACGTTCTTAACATGATGATAATGATTGATAAAACCCTAAACCCTAAGATCTGAACTCCAAACTCTAACTCGTGTTCCAACTTCCAAACATGATGCTAATGATTGACCAAAACCTATATCTTGAACTCTAGGTCCTAAACTCCAGACACTAAATTACCTCAATAAAGATGAGACATTGGTGTTCCAAATCATAATCTCACACAATGTTAATAAAATGATGATAACGATTGATAAAATCCTACACCCTAGACCCTAAGTCCTATACTCCAAACTCTAAAGTGACTCTGGTAAAGATGAGACGATGGTGTTTCTAATCATTATTTCACACAATGCTAATAATATGATGATAGTAACTAATAAAACCATACACCCTAATGATAAACCAAAAAATCTAATGATAATGATAGGGTTTTATTTATTTAAGAGATATTCTGGGTGCTGAACCTAGTGACTACATAGGGTCATAAGCCACATTCTTCCCTATGACTCAAATACAAGGAAATCATTCCTTATAATAGCATATTCTATAGAGTTTCTTGCAATCATATCCCGATGAAAGGATTATGTTGGGATGTTAATTCAAGAGCCTACATCATGTGCCTTTCAATCTCACCTTTTCGTGTGTTTCCCACATGCTCACCCATATATGAATCCCACAACACAGGCCTAATTGTAAGTGACTTCATTGAAAATTTTTATTTCATAATTAGAGAATTTCCTGAACCTCAATGTCTTTATTTTTATTGAAAGTTTTTGTACTGTGCACGAACAACAAATCCTCCCATAAAGCCATTTTGAGCTCCTGTGCACATGTTGTTTGTTTAATGATGATGGAATTTGTCTATCCATCTACAAACAATCCACCACAATGCCAAAAATATGTCAACATTTGAAATAGCACCTTAAAAGGCCAAAAATTTAGCAAATGCTCTATTCCTTTGATATAACTATCGACATAATACGATCGATTTATTAGATATTTTGATGGATATACTAACAGGTTATTAAGAATTTATTACACAGATATCAACCAAAATACCGATGGAATTCATTGTGAAAACACGAAACGAGCATTTAGTGTTGCTTTTGAGAGCTTTGGAGCCCCTGCCCCTTGCTTTCTTTAGCTTTCAGCTGCTGTGAACTCTTTGTCCCTTGCTTTCTCCAGCTTTTCACACCATTGAATTACTTCCCCTTCCTAACACCCATCACTTGTTCCTCCCCTTTTTCACTTTCCTACCCTCTTCCACTTCCCTTTGAAGGAGAAATGAGGTCGGAGTTTCATACCTGAAATTCCCTTCTCCCTTCACTTTTTCCATTCCACATATGTAAAATCATTATCTTGCCTTTGTTTTCATGTAGTTTCTACTTTCCACTTGAGAGATTTTGGGACTTGGTATGAGTTTTTCTAAGTTTTGTGAGGGTTTCGCATTGTTTTCTTCTTAAAAAAGGAGGTAATATCTAATCAAAGAGAAGGCCCACCAAAGCTTTTGAAGCCACTTTAATAAAATATTTATATTTTACTGAAATTTGCAACTAACACAAGCCCCAATGGTGACACAAAATATGAAGAGAAAAGATAGAAGGGCCTCTATCCTAGAGAAATATAGTAAAAATACTCCATTTTCGCTATGTTGTGTACGTGCTCCATAGGAAATATTAAAACATCAGAGAGCTCATCTAGTCATTTGAATTAGTGGCTAGCTCTCAAGACCTATCCCCTTGATCTTCCCTCTCCCCTTTTTTTATTTTCTAGATGTAACATTCTACACAACCACATCCCATGAGCATTTGTCCTTGGCAAGCATATGTCTCATGAAGAGCTTATTCCCCCAAATATCACCTCAAGGACATCCATAGGATGTTCAATAGGTTGCTAGTTTTGGAGGCTTGGAGCTTCCAGGTATTTGAAACCATAGGAGCACATTCAAGACCACAACGCCCAAACCTAAAGGCTACTTCCTCTCCTTACTCCCTGTAAGGGTCTTATGTCAAGGAGGGAAAAAGGGGGGGAAATAAGGATGGATGTTTTTCCTTGGTGCATGACTCAATAATCCAAGAGAGGGTTATGTCATCGTAAAAAAGTGTCAGGTCAATGGTAGGGGAAAATAGCACTATTCCCGACTTAAAAAATCCATAATTGAGAAACAACATAGATTTTTCATCTCGAATCAATTGGATTACATTCCTAATTTTTGGGAGAAAATTCCTATAGACTCTCTAAGATGTGGAGACGTTGGGTGGGGGCACTAACCGATTTCCATGATTTTGACGAGTCTGAGCAAGCATGATTATTTTCTAGTTTTAGGAGACTCTCCTCCCTCCTTTATGGTTTGCCTATTCTTCATCCCGATGCCTCATTCTCCCTAGTATTCCATTTAGTATAGTGTACATAGGGTGGGAGGAGTCCATAGAGGAATGCGACACTGCAGAGAGGGATTGAGAGAGAGGAAGGGTGAGAGAGAGTGCATCGAGGAGAGAGCGATTGTAGAGAGGGACTGAGAGAGGAAGGGAGAGAAAGTGAGAGAGAGGGACTGAGAGAGAGAGTAGCCTGAGCATGAGGGGGGCGACGTTTTATATATAGATAGAGAGAGAGAAACACAAAAGCTTCAAGTGGTAGATCACCCTTCTGAATATCTCCTACCGCCCTCACATTTATTTTCGCCCCTCAGAGCTTACCCTAATCGCATATCATACAAAATTTCTCCCTTTGAGCTTACCTTAATTGCGTCCCACTCTTCCTGCCCATAAATTCTAATAGCAATTTTCCAACATCACGTAGACCTATTCCCATCCATTTCTTGGTACATTTTGCATAGCATAAAAGAAATAGCTATTTCTCCTCTAATGCCATGTCAAAAACTTTTATTGTCTTTTTGGCATGCCAAAGGCAAAGCCTGGCGTTTGTTTTGGGTTCTCTTATAATGGGAATTGTGGAAGGGCCTCAAATGAATGCTATGATAGAAGGATAACCTGAGAGGGGATTTAAGGTTGTCATAATCGAAGGGTGAGGTTGTTACATCTGCTTTGGCATGCCTAGTTAAATGCCAAAGGACAGCCTTACCCTTCCATTATGACAACCCTTAAATCCCCTCTCTGGTTATCCTTCTATCATAGCATTCATTTGAGGCCCTTGCACAATTCCCATAATAAGAGAACCCAAAGCAAACACTATGGCTTTCAAATTGAGGATATCTAATAAGAGAACCCAAAAGAAACACCAAATTAGGATTTTTTGTTTTGTGGAAACGAGAATTTTATCATTGGTCCGAGTCTCCACTTGTCATTTCTTTCCCTTCAAATCCTCCACCTTTTTCTCTCTCCCCCCATCTCTCTCTCTCTCTCTCTTTCTCACTTCATTTTCTCCTAGAGTCTTCCTCCGCAATATTTCCAATGTATTCTTTTTTGAGTTTTTGTTCTCGGGAGGCCTTATGAATGATTAAATATCATTCATCTTGTTTCCCACACCATGTGGAGTGTATACTTTTTGGCCTTTTTGTTCTCTATGAATGATTAAATATCATTCACCTTGTTTCCAACACCATTGGGAGTGTATTGTGTTTTTGTTGATTAAAAATCCTTCAACTATTTTCTTCGTTGTTGTAGTGATCTATGGCGCTTTGTAACTTTCGTCTCCATCAAAGCCCAGTTTCCCATTTGGAAACTGTCTGCGCACTAACGTATTTGTGCCCCAATTGGAGACGATGCTTACCAAAGAATTTGTCCTTGCGTTGGCCGGACACCAGCAGCTTCACGGGAGCTGTTTTCCTTGCTTCTACTCATCGCTCGACTCATTGGGCTCTTCCTTGCTCCATCCACCTCTTCCCGGCTTCCCAGCAAGTAATTTTCCCTTCACAAGGTCTGCGTCTTTTGTTGTTCAATCCACACGATCGATTGTGTGGTGAAATGTTTAGAAAATTGCGCTTCTAAAGAACTTCGTTTCTAAAGAAGCACGATGTTGTTACTCATTGGGCAGGGGACAGAGGCGGATCATGTGTGGGAGCAGCTCCGTAGAGAAGCGATGGAGCAGTCTGAAGCTGAACCGTATCTTGCAAGTTATTTTTATGCGACTGTACTAGCCCATCCGTCATTGGAGCGCTCTTTGGCTTTTCACCTTGCAAATAAGCTAGCAAATGCGACATTACTCAGCACGCAGTTGTTTAATCTGTTTTGGGAAACCTTTGCAGCCGACGCAGCCATTCAGGTACTTTGGATGTGAGGGAAGTTGCTCGTTAGGGCTCCCATTTTTGCAGATTTTTCACACAGCAAGGAAAAACTAAGGCTGGAGGTGGCATTGCTGTTCACAGGAAGCATTACGATCAGATATTAAGGCGTTCAAGGAAAGAGATCCTGCATGCACGAGCTATGTACATGGAATGTTAAACTTCAAGGGCTTTCTTGCGTGTGAGGCACATCGTATTGCACACAGGCTGTGGAGACAAGACCGCCTTGCTCTTGCATTGGCTCTTCAAAATCGTATATCGGAAGCGTTTCAAGTTGATATCCATCCAGGCACGTCTTGGCATGGCTGCTCAATTGCAAGGGCATGATCGATACTTGCTTTAAGGAGGACAGGATTTCGTTTTTCACATGCTTTATGTAGAGGCATGTAGTGCTTCCTGACTCTTTAGTAGCTCTGGATGATACAGGTGCTCAGATTGGAAAGGGTGTGCTTTTTGACCATGCAACAGGGGTGGTCATTGGTGAAACTGCAGTAATTGGAGACAATGTATCCATCTTGCACCATGTTACACTTGGGGGGACAGGAAACTGCTGTGGAGATCGTCATCCAAAGATAGGAAATGGTGTTCTAATTGGTGCAGCTGCCATATTGTTGGGTCCGATCAATGTAGGTGATGGGGCAAAAATTGGTGCATGCTCGCTGGTACTGATTGATGTGCCTTCCTACACGACTGCAGTTGGAGTGCCTGCTAAAATTTTGGGTGGTAAACGTGCTCTGCCAGCAGCTAAAGAAGAGATGCCTGCACTCAGCATGGACCACACATCCTCGATTCTAGACTACATAATATGAAAAAGATGCAAGTCGTGAAAGTGGATCTCCTACTACTTTTCATTCACGTTATGTACATTATTTGATGGGAAGATAGGCACAGCATGCTGGCTGTGGTCAACATGAAATGGTCTTCGTTTCTGTGACCTGTCCGATTTGAACATAAGACCTGTGAGGCCAGGAGCTTAGAAGAAACACAAAGTTGATGATGGACAGGAATGTGGTTTGCAGTTACAGGGTGGGTGTCTTTGGAGACATTATCTTAGGCATTGCCCTTATAGTTGCTGAATGTACAATTTCGTTTCCTAAAGAAATTTCCAGGTGGGATATACACTTTGAAATGCACTGGAACTATCTATTGCGCTCTCTCCTCAGAAGGCAAGTTGATGTTCCAATAATTGTAAGGCATTTAAAATGTAATCATGTATTTACATGGATGACACTTACGATGGATGATTAATCAGGAATGATGTATAATTTGTGGCTATTTCCACGTGCAAAGCTCACTAGAAGTATGGGACGTCTTTTTCTAGAATATTTCACATACTTGTATACATAAAGAAGAATGTAGAAAGTAGACAGATGCTACTACACAGAGGTGCACGAGTGTAGACATGCATGGGGAGCTGAGCTGATTGCACACATGCAGCTAGCTCTTAAAAGGATAGCATGTCAATCAATTTCTAGGTCAAGTGGCTCGTCACAGTCATTGGGTCATGCAATTAATGAGGGTGTTTTATCTGTCTATATTTTATGCAATTATTAGGTTCCTGAACTGGATCCTCATGATGCAATTTGAGCTACAAACACAGCATCATGGATATGACCACATTGGCAAGTAAGTCTTGAAGCTATAGATGAGCAGATGCAATTCGGTTACTGTATTTGGCCTCAGGATTAGAGCATACACTGAATAGGATCCATATGAGTAAATGATATCGTAGTATTTGCCCCCTAGCAAACAAACCCAATTCATCCAAACAGTGGCTTTGCCTTTGACCACTGTCATGATTGCTTGTCTACTGCTTGTTCTTGCATTGAAGCCTCCTACTAATATGGTTGCACCCTACCTAGAGAGATCCTATATGTCCTTCCTGAAGTGCAAGAATAGATATTCTCTAGAGATGATTCATTGCTCTCACTTCTTGCTTGAAGGCATATTTCTTCTGCTGCTGTTCAGTCTTCCTTTGTTGCGTTCATACTGAGTGTTATGCCCAGTTTTCAATATGGTATTAAAAACAGTCTGGGGCTTTCTGGGGTGTGTCGATCATATAAAAAATCATTAATGTCATTTTACATAGTTGGATATTATCATATTCAAGCATGTCTTCAACTTCGATGTCATACAACAGTTCAAAACTGATAAAAGCACATTATCCTAAAGTCTTATCTTGTGTGAAAGGGAGTGGGTCCTACTTTCTCTATGCCTTGTGTTGGAGAGCAACACGTTCAAACGTACATTTTGGTTGATATAACCTTCTTAGAAGGAACTTGGAAACAGTAGGTGGAATTTGACCTTGATCTCTTTCCTTCAGGTGGTTCGGGTACTATTGGTTAGTGAGCGAGCATATCTAATTCTCATCCCTTTAGAAGCACATTTAAGGTTTCACCACATTTGTCAGCATTCCATACCTTGAAATCCTGCCATTTGCCTTTCTTTTCATCCATATTGCATGTGTAGGTATACTGCTAGCTTGTACGTCTAGAAACTTTCAAGCGTCTAAATGATCACCTTGCATCAATAATCAGCCATAAGCATCATATCTTCAATTCTGCAAAGCAAGTTGAATGACTATAACTGTGGGAATTTGAAGTTAAGAGTGGAACATACCGGGATTGAAATTTTTTGTGAGATTGTGATGTAAGAGGATTCCACTCTAAGACAACCCGAGTATACTAAGGGAATTAACAAGAGATTGCTCTGTTCTACAAGTCAGAAGCAGAGATGCACATCAATCATACAATTGACAGATAAAAATAAGGGCAGAGTTAGCAACACCTTCAAATGATGACTAAACTGAATCGAAGTATTGTGCAGTGAGTCAGATGAACATCAGAGAACACGCAAAACTCATTATCAGAAAACATAAACACTGCTCAAAACTTTATATTTATCTTTAAGCATCCTCGGTTGCATCGATACATATTTCTTCAAGCCCCTGCAGATCTCTCTGTCATGCTGAATCAATCTCCACTTCTACGACCTTTTATTGCACGTTAACGTTATTGACAGTTACAAATGTCATAGCTTACAACACAGAGGAATTCATGAAGATAACAACATATTTGTATGTTTCCAAACATTGTGGCTCCATCAATTGGGTAAGGTAAGCTTTAATGACACAAAGGGGAGAAAAAGTTGTATAGCACTATCAAGAAGTGCCCTGATCGGTGGTGCAGAGATGTCTCTGACAAATAATCATAAACCTTTCTCCAAGTTATATAAAGTCTGAGCAAGTCATCCGCACAACCTCCTTCGTCCTGCACCTTCGAATCACCGCTTTTCTCAAGCAAGATTACTTTTTTGGAGCTACATGCAGTGACACCCAAATCATTGTTAAGAGCACAATGGTCTTTGTAACTAATAACTACGGTGGTAGGTTCCCACACTAGCGTGTCGTTTTTAAGTAAAGACTCGAGCTTCCTGATATGTTGGTCTAGGCGCACATCCAAAGGTCTATGATAGCCAAGGCCATGTCATTTTTGAGCTCCTATTGCTTCGTCTTGCTTCTTTAGATCTCTTAAGGTTGAAATTGATAGATGGAAACCCCTCCCCCTCTTGCATTAATTCCTTCTTTCCATCCTCTCCCCCTTCCGTCCCTCCCTTTTCATGCCTGTGCTTGCCCCTCCACTTCTCCCGTTCAGTCTTTTCTCTTTCGTTAATTAATGCTTCTTCTGTTTGGAGTCACTCTATATCATTCATTAAGATGGCTGTAGTGGCTTTTCCACAATTTTAGATGCATGTTTTTACATTACAGCAAGTTCTACCTTGCTCTTTTCTACTATACTCGAGGCATGGTGATTGTTGCCATCGAAAGCTATCGGTTGGAAATTGAAGCACTTGAGATTCCAGGTTAAAATGTAAGCATCCACCAGTTAGCACGAGTGCCTTTGATGTTAGAGGAAAGAACGAGAGTCTCCCCGTTTTCAAGATTTAAAGGGCCCCTTTCCCTATTAAATTAATGTGATATTGAAGCCTAAATCCCGTATCATCTTCATCATCTTTATTGCACGTTCAATGTTGGGTTGAGTAGGGTGTTTCCCACACGGTGGGTTGCTTGGGTCTAGAGTCATGACTTGTGCTGTCTTGCAAGCTCTACTTGGTCCATGGGTTGTGGATTTTTGGCTTGACCTGTCTGGGAAAGGGTATAGTTAAGGTGTCCTCTCGGGATTTCAACACCACTTGTTATCATTTTTAAAGCATTATTACATAACCTTCACTTTCGACATGCATGTAATTTTGTTACCGTTTTGTTAGCCTTATTAGCCTTAACAATTTTGTTACCATTTTTAGGCCTTAATTTCCTTACGTGTAGCTCTCACGTGTATACTCTTGATTGGTTCATCTAGCCCTCACGAGAGCTTACAATGGTGAATGAACAAACTAAAACTCATTTTGTTGCATTTGACGCTTCGATGTGTAGTCTAGCTTTAGACTAGCACCAAGACAAGCCATTGCCGCATTACCCAATTAGTTCCGACGGCATCAGCCCCATCGGATCTCTCATTGGTATACATATTCACACACTGATCCCAGCTGAGTCTCTTGGCATGTGGCACTTTAGCACCTCAGTGTGACACTTGGCAGAGACACCTTCCTCAGATTTAGGATTGTTGCATACATCTTGCACACACACACACATGCCACCCATGTACAGTCACATTTGTTGACTATTTTTGGCATTGGTTCCTGCACATACATATCAGCCTTGTATAGCCTCTTGGCTACTCCTGACACACAGTTGTCATCATTCGATTTACAGGCTTGATCTGTGGCATACACATGTTCTCACATGACTTGGTTTTGACAGTTTAGCGTAAGCCCCACAATGGCAGCTCTCACACAGTGTTCTCATGGGTAGACACTCTCGCCGGTACAGGAGTAAGCCTCTTGCATAGAGCACCAAACCACCTCCAACATGGAGCTCTTCACATCACACAATTGATGATACACTAGTCTGACTCCAGATGAGATCCGTGAGTGGAAAGAGAACCTACTTTGACCATTCATTGCCAAAGGATATGTACCAGTTTATGACGATGACTCAAGCCTCATTGGCCTTGAGAGATCGGATGCAGATTCTCCACACGTTAGCATGGATCAACCCACAGTTTCTGATCATGCACATTTTGTAGTAAGTCCTCACCTCAAGGCACATTTGACAGTAAGCCCTCAGTACGAGACACTCCCATCCACTTCAATGCAGTTTTATTCTTATGATGCACAACCATCATCTTCATGCATAGATTCGACTCTATTTACTGTCACATCAGATGTAGATACTCAACAGGAGTTCACCAGTGATCATGCAATTATTCAGCAAGTAAGTCCTCATTATGAGGTACTCACATCTCTAGCTGCATGCAGAGATACATGCCACAGTGCATTCAGCTCCTTAGGTGATTCCATTCCAACATCCATTATTGATGCTTTCACCTCTGATAGAGAGCCCATCATCTCCTTGGACATAGTTTCCACGAGCAGTACAGATCGACACATCAGTCTTCAGGACATTTCAAAATTGGCTCAGTTATGCCGCATTGCACCACTCTTGGATCCAGTTATCACCACTTTTGATTAGCAGACCAATCCTCATCATGAGGATATTGATGCATCAGTGCGGTCCTGTCCCAGTGCGGCAACAGACATCATCAAGTTCAGCCATAGTGCAACCTGGGGAGACTCAGTGTTTTAGCATGCACTTATAGCTGTTATATATAGTCCATACTTGATGGAGATTAGTCGTTGGAACCAAGACTTCAGATTAGTCCCTACATCAACATTCGGCACCTTGTATGCCTCAGGGACATTTTAAGTTTCTCTGTGATATTTCAGGCTTCTAGGCCTTTATATTGTTCGATGAGCCTATGACAGATGCTACATCCCACCATGCCAATGGATGTTTAGCTATGCACACATCAGACAGCCTTCAGCTCATGATAGTTTGAGCATATAGGTTCGATAGGTTGCCATATCTTGTCATTTGTACGGGCCTCTTCTTCAGCAGAGCAATGTATCATACCTGCACCTTTGGCCCCAGCTTTTATGCAACCCTTGGATCACTCTGTCCACACCGACTATGTGGTCTTCTTCGACCCCGCATCATTCGACAAAGATTATTCTATTGGAGCATACCTCACACATTGTTGTCAGTTCTTTTGGGTTGGTGGCAATTGATGACATGGCAGTAAGGTGTCCATGTTGGTGTGGTAGGGCATGCGAGTCTGCTGATGTGGCAGCTGGGTATGCTGACATGTCAACCCTAAGATCTGCCACGTGGTAGATAAGGACATCCAACTGACATGGCGGATAGAAGATAGGGTGCAACGTGCCACATGCGTGGCCAACCTAGATGATTCTCCAGAATCCTCGAGATTCTGGCAAAATCTTAAAGATTCTGATCGCTGGGTCGATGGTGGACGTTGGACGCTCTGGAAGTTAGCCGGGCTGCGAGTAGGTTGCTTGCTGCTTTGTGTGGCCATGTACGCTGAGTCTTGCTGGGCGGAGCCTTAGGTTGTGTGGGAGAGAGCCCGTGAGCTCGTTGGAGAACGTCGTGGAGGCTCGTCCGTCAGCCGTTGCTGGTCCATCGGTGAAGCTTGTCGTTCAGTGTGGCATTGAAGGCGAGACTAGATTTGGAGTCTCAACCCTGTCGTCTGTTCATTAGAGATGTTGCATGTATTGTTTGTTGTATGCAGCTGGAGTCCTTCGTTGGAGTTGGCAGCTTGTCGTCAAGTCACTGTTGGCGCTACATAGAAGGCTTCGTTGGAGCTAGCTGTGGAGATCCGCGTAGGTGGAGAAGGCTGTTCTTTCGCTGGTGGGTGGAGACTTTGGTCGATGGAAATGGCTGAGTCGTCCGGGTGGAGAGAGCTTGGCCTGTTGTGGAGGCTCTGTTGCATGGAGCTCCCGGCTGGTTGTGCAGCTTGTGGAGAAGTCATTGTGTAGCCTTTTGCTAAAACGTTGTAGAGACAGCTACCAAGGCGTTTGCCGTTTGTAGATGGCAATGCTTTGCTCGTCTGTTGAAGTCGCCTCACTCTTGCCTCTATTTTTCTGTAGAGCATGGGAGGTGTTGATGGCCGTAAATGAGGATTGTGGGGGCATAGCCGCCTTTGTTGAAGAAGGGAGTACTGGAGTCTCTCGCCGCTTGTGAGTTGATGGAGCGAGTGGTAGTTTGCCTTGTTGATGGCGGCTGTGTGGAAGAGCTGGAGGCTTTGATGAAGCTTGCTAGTAGTAGCTTTTGCTTTGGTCAAGGCTCTTGTTTAAAGTTTGTGATAGCTTTTGCTTGGAGCTTGGCTAGAGGTTGTTATGGAGAGGAAAAGCACCAAGGGGCCAGAGGCTCAGAGCAAAAATCTAAGGCCTGGAAGCCCAAATAAACAGCCTTCCAAACAGCAAGGACAGGTCTAGTGTTAACCAGAACCAAAGAACCACAAATCACTCAAAGCAACCCACTAATCTTCTCAATACCATCTCTTGAGCTCCAGACATCAGATCTGGGAGCTTTCTGTGGAGAAGAGCTCTATGATGAGAGCTAAAGATAGAATGAAGATGCCTCAAATGGAGGGCTTACGGCTTGATGGAACAAGGGCTTACGCCTTGATGAAGCAAGGGCTTTCACTCTCTCTATCGAAAATCTCTCTCAATGGAAGATGCCTCATAGAAGGACAGCTTGACACTCATAAAAGGAGTGGGATCACCATTAGCTTTGATACCATGATAGCGGAAGTGAGAGATGGAGAGAGAGAGGAGTGCACCGATATAGCTACCTGTACACTAAGTTGTATTGAACATGACCATGAAGATATACATGTGAACCTCGTAGGGTTAGGGTTTGCTCCTATGCCCTAGAGGTATAGTGCAATTTACACCATCCTCAACATTATTCTCCATGTAGATGATCTTCTGTTGTGCTTCCATTCCTTCCTTCCTTTACGGATTTCTTCTTTTGCGTAGACATCAAAAAATGTAATGGGAAAGGTGTGGCAAATTGTAGTGACAACTCTGACCACATTATAACGAGGTTTGCTTCGCCCCTCAATCAATTGTGAGCTTGCGTTCATTAAGCAAAGAAGCCTTTGCAGCACTCATCTACATGAATTGTTGTGTTGTACATAGGAGTTGGCTCTTTCGACACGAATATGGAGCAAGTTGTTGCCGATGCAAATATGGAGCAAGCGATTGACGTGGAATGTGAGAAGTACACCGACGAATCAAAATGCTATAGCGAAGGTATACGTTAATTTCCCCAACATAGCTGTCTTTCTACATTGCCATCGCTCTTTTCATTCAACGATGTTGACCTCTATCTCTATTTTGCACATAGAAAGCAATCCTCAAGTAAAGGCCTTTCTTGAAAATTTCCTATAATTCAAGGCACAAGGAAAAAGGCATGGTGGACGTCCCAGGTAGCCACCATGGAAGCTTATGTAGAAGATATTCTTCTTTTGCCTTTCCTGTTGTGTTTTACTTTGGGTGTTTCCCCAAGCAATAGTGACCCAAGTTCTCTATCTACTCCAGTGACCAACCACACACGCAAAATAAAAGAAGCAAAAGAGGACTAGATCTCCATCGAAAAATCACAAGAATGACAATACGATAATCCTCCCCTCTAGAATATTGATCCCAACATCCGTGCATTGTTACCTCTTTTTTTTTTTGGCAAGGAAGAGGAGATAAAATTCCCTTCTTCCTTTTGTAGTTGAAAATTCTCTACTAAAGTGGCCTTGCTCGCTAGATTTACCACATTTTTTCACAAACGGTGCTTCTTGCAACATTTAGCTTCAGTATAGCCTTTCTTTTTATAGTACGAGCATTTAAGGTAAGTTGATTTAGTATACAATGCTTCATTAGATGTGATTGCACTTGATATAGATACTCCAATGGCTTAGCTTCACTTCTCCTCATCCAGAAGACAAGAGAACTGCTTTGAGTGTTAGATCAGGCACATTCTTTAAGGTCGTGACCAGATTGGGGTATGATTTGTTCATGGCCTGAAGAAGCATGGCAATTGCATCTTCTTTATCAATGGTCACTTTTACTAAGGCCAACTGTGCAAAAAGACCCTTCATGAGTGAAATGAAGGTACCAAGGTCACCTCGAGTAAACTCAAGGCTAAAGAATTCAATTTTAAGAGCTTTTTTTAATTAGTTCCCTTGGCCCCATAGAGTTTTTCCATCTCATCTCATTTTAATTTGGCAGTTTTAAGCTCATCTATATGGTGAATAAGCCCTTTGTCAATTGTGAGCATAATGATTGCTTGATCTCTCTCATCCTCCTTGACATCATCAGCCTTGGTAGGATATGGACTCGTCCTCCCGTTTACATAATGCCATAAACCCTTGAACATAAGCAAGTACTTGACTTGCATTTTCCATGAGTAGAACCTTATAAAGTGAAGCAAAGTGTTTTATAAAACTATTATGAGAGACACTTTGAAAAGATGAATTATGGCCCAAATGATCAAGAGAGTAGAACCTTATAACATTGCCAATAGGTCAAAGAAAATGGCAAGTCAATGTTATGGTTGACTGGAAAAAAGAGGACCTCAAAACCTTAATGAAAGATAATGCCACGTATCAATATCTTAGCCCTTCTTCACAACCTTAGACAAACTAAGGAAAGAGGGTCACATAATCACAGAAGTAGACTTATCACTTTTTCATCTCCTTACGGATTGCTTGATTGGAGATTCCTCCAAGAAAGCCACCAACTGTGGAAAGTATTGCTAATCATACTAGCTCCAACAATGATCTACATTGCCTGGTGGATGACAGAATCAAACCCCTAGTTGTGGCTATGACCAACGTTCTCTGGAGATGAATAAAGACTCAAAGGACCCTCTTGTGTGATGGAGAAACAATTCACAACTATTTTGAAAAAAAAAAAGCCTTTTAGATTTGCAAGTGGAAAGATCTCGTTGTGACGTGATAGAGATACCCACAAATTATTGCTGCTAGAAATTTCTTGGAAATCGACAAAATCTGCAACTGGTAGATATTCAAGCGGCAGAGCAATAACTTCTAACAGATAATGTCTTTCAAGCGGCGATATAGTGTTGTTGGATATATAACTGAACAATAGGGAAGCTCTATATATCAAGAGCTACTACAATGAAGAAGACTAAATAAAGAGCAATGAATCTCACCAGCACTTAAACAGAATTGTATTGAAAAAGCACCACAAGGAGATTGAGAGCTCAGAAATCTTCAGCCAGATAATCTTGATAGAGAAGAACATTTCTCAAAAGAAACACGGATGAACATTTGCCTCTAAAATCAGGTGCTCTAGAGGGATTAAAACCATTTTTCATAAATCAATAGCAAGAAAAACTCATAACGAGCAAAGGTATATACTCGAGCCACAAGAAAACAGTCTCCTCTTATGAAAAACCCCAGTAGTCAACTTTTGAATAGAGAAACTAGCACTCAAGGAAGCAGATTAATCGACAAGGGAACTCAAGGAGGGAAGCTCCAATATGGCAAGAGAGAAAGAGGAGGAATTGAACATGGATCTAATACCATGTCAAGAAGCGGGATGAAGTAGGAGAGAGCTAGAACCACAACATGGGATAAGGGAGAGAACAATGGAGAACCACAAGATCAAAGCCAAAGCATAAAAAATCTACATTAGCTATCAACATATAAGGCTCCTTGTGATCCACACTAAATCCACAAGGCGCTGCCTATCTTATAGGCACCCAAGCCTCTATCATCCAATCCAAATCATATTTATGATCTACACCAACCAATCACGCTAATGTAGATTTACACCCCTCTAGACACCTTGATGCATTAATCTCAACAAACGGTACTACAGCTTTATTGAGAGGGGATCTTATTCAAACGTAATGTCTGGTTTTCCCTCGAGACCACCATTGCCTGCTATGTTCCATGGGCATCAAGCATGCTTCAATCTAGCCATGGCACCATTTCAAGTGTGATGTGGACTATAGCCTTTTCCGTCGTAAAAGTTGACTCCCAAATTGGTGTTGCCAATCAACTCATAATAGTTGATGGTCCTCAAGATGAGGACAAAGATGCTATGAGTACTTGTCAAGTTCACTTTGTGTTGTTTTCAACTTTATTATGTTATGCTAACTTCGACCTCCAACGCAGTTGTCATTTGTCAATGAGCGAAAGAACATCCTAACGTGATTGGTCCAAGAATACAATGAGGAGGGGATCGTGATGTATGCATTGAAGTGATGTCCATCGTGATATACCATCCTTTTGTTTTTCCTGGCGTCATCTACTAATGTCCGCATTTTACCTGCAAACAACCATACCAATTGTTCTTCTTTGCACAAGGATGTCTTTCTCGAGACAATTGCCTAGACAGAAAGTGTAGCAAGGAGATTCCTCGTTCTGCAAAAGAGATGGTGTCTAGAAGACAAGGGAGATTTGTCTTGAAGATTCCCAAGAGAGGTGAGAGATCAACATCAAAGATGTTTTTGATACTGCTTTCCGGTTTGGCATTAATGCTATCACAATCTTGGACTGAATAATTTTGGATATTATGTGTAGTGGTATAAAGTGGTATCTATCCATATTAATCTTGGAGAGCTACCCTTCAATATGTTGTGAAGTCTATAAAGTGGTATCTATCCCTGTTAAACTTGGGAGAGCTACATTTCAATGTGGTGGATTTTGTGTAGAGGTATAAAGTGGTATCTGTCCCTATTAAACTTGTAGAGCTTCCTCCAGCAGTTCAACAATGTAAATGGTCAGTTAACTGACTTCTAATGCAACTCCTACAAAGGTGGGGTAGCTTTCGCATGATCTAGTTACACCTTATTGCTTCTCGTGCAATTCTTCAGAAATCATTAAATCTCACTGTGTGTAACTATCCTGCTGAGTCGGCATTGTAGCATTATCGCACCGATCAATTACCCTGCTGACTGATGCGTTAGCCGTATCCCACCGGTCAACCTACGTTGACTCAATGCCATAGTGATAACTTGCCAACCTAACCCGCCGACCCACGGTTTACACTGCCGCACCGAGTTAATGTGTGTCAGAGTTACTTCCACGCTGATCTGACAACCATTGATTGGCACTGTAGAGTTACCCCACCAACCGTTGCTATCATACTACTCTACTGCTGGTGCGATGAACCCACCCCCAAGCCCATGGTCATAATCATTCCCCTCCGACTGTCATGTTACTTCCATCACACCACGCGTCGCTGTTTAGAAGAAAAGATCAACTAGGAGACATTGAGAGGCTTTGATTGTGGGGTTTGCCCCCTGTGGCCATAAATGGAGCCCGATCAACCAATTGTATGGGGTAAAACAGAATGACAAGGAATCCCTGAGGGATTACATTGTGAGGATTAAGCAACTCAATGCTCGATGTGAACCATATGAGTAGATGAGCGATGAACGACTATTGCCTCGCTTCCTTATCAGATTAGCAGTTCTCATTTGAAAATTTTTTGTTGCATTGCCTATGTTCATGTGCCAGATGAGTTGAGCCTAAAAGCTTGGATGTGAGTGAGATGGCCTCCAATCTGTTGGATCAGCTAGGACAGCCTCCAAGGAGGCATCAAGCAACCCCCACTTGTTTCTATGGAGAGATAATGTCTGGTGTGGGGTATGCAATGGCAACCACCCCACCAATGAATGCCCGCGCTTGGCACTCTATTGTGCACACTGCCATAGGTGGGGAAACCATGATACCTCCCAATGTCAATTTTCGAGGTCCCTTCCCCAACCCATGTATCAAATGAGACCCCCATTAGCCCTAACGGCCCCACTAACACCCAGATCTCTCAAGGTGGTCCTGTGGCTAGCTCTAGTCAGTACCAAGCTCATCCAGCTCTGCTACCACCACCCATACTAGGTCCACAACCCCCGCTACCTCGCATTGCCCCAGTCAATCAAGTGTTGGTTAAAGAATTTTCCAATGACTCGGAGGAAACATATCATGATCATGGACCTCATGGTTACTACCCCTACAAGGAGGGAAGTGGTACCCTGATCCACTACCTCCCGCCAGAGGATCAATAAGTCCCCGTATTCCAGACTGCCCCCGTAAACGCGAAGCAAGAGATCTAAACTCAATTGCTCGGAGACCCCTGCTCCAATGTTACACCTTCTAGGGTCCCCATAGAGCAAGTGAATGCCCCTACCAAGGTACTTCAAACCCTCCAGTATCCTGTTTCAAATGCCAGGGCCCACACTTCTTGAAGGACTGTCCATACAGGGATCGTACACCCACTGCCCCAACCACAACAAATCCCACCCCTTTGTGTGCGGGATGTAGAACAGAGCACCTATTCCAAGATTGTCCCACGAGGAGACCAACCACTTCAATCACCCCGCCAAAGAGCACCAACCTCAATCTGCTTAGCATCGAACAAGGCCATGTGGCCGCAATCCCTTATGAGGATGCAAGCCAAGGCACTAGGCAAAGCAATGAGGAAGCTCAAAAAGAAGGGTAAGGTATCCCCGTTGCCTGGTCCCGAGACATTAGGAAAAAAGGGAGCTCATTTTGGGGCCTTTTAGAAGAGAGAGAAAATAGGCTCTCAACCAATTAGGAGTGGGCTAACGTAACGTTGAAAATTCAACAAAAGAAGATGAAAATAAGAAAAAGAAATAGTACTATATGTTCGTAGAAGCATGTCACCTACCTTTCTAACGGCTTTAGCTTCAGCCAATTTAGTAAAGTAATCAGTGGCCACAATGATGTAGCATACTTGTATTCCCTTTGTTGTTGGATGTATGGGACCCACAAAATCAATCCCCCATTTTTCAAATGATTTTTGTGCAACAACTGTTGTTAGGGGGTTGAAGTCCTTGTGTTGTGGTTTAGTAGTTTGTTGGCATACATCATAGCTTTTAACATATTCATTGGCATTTGCCCATAGTGTTGGCCACCAATAGCTTGCGAGGAGGATTTTTCTTGCTATTGCTTCCCCTTGGAAGTGTCCTCTTGAATGCCATCATGGACATCAATTAGGATTAGCATGATCTCATGTGGCATTACACACCTCCTTAAAACTTGGTCCTTGCCCATCTTGTATAGTTGTCCTACAATGAGTTAATAGGGTGTAGCCTTTAGAATTAGTTTTCTTCTATCCATTGATTTCATTTTAGGGGGTGGTTTACCAACCATTAAGTACCCAATGATGTCTGCACACCATTCAAGTATAGCATCAATTTAAAATAATGGGGCATCTGGTAGATAATCCTCTATTCCTTTTGGCTCTTCTCCTGTCCTCAATCGTGACATGTGATCTACAATGTAATGTTGATCTCCTTTCATCACCACTAGTTAGAAATTGAATTCTTGTAGGAGTAGAAGCCATCGAGTGATACAACCTATGGTACATAGTCAATTTACAAGATACAATAAGGCTTGATGATCTATGTAGAATACAAAGTCAGTATCCAAAAGATAGTGTCAAATTTTCTTCATGTTGTAGATCATTGCCAAAGCTTCTCTTTTGTTGTGGTGTAATTCACCTCCGCATCATTTAGCTACCTCCTTGTATGTCTTGGCTAGTCCTTCATACACTAGGGTATCCTCAATATTCTCTATTTTTGTGAACTCTAATTCCCTGACTGGCCTGGGCATTACTATTGTTGCTTCTCCTCTGGTGTAGTTTTTGAAGTAATTGGGCACTTTGAGGTGCTTTCTTGGTTGCTAGCTCCATTGGATGTTGTGGAAGAGGTTTGGTCCAATTCATATGTGTTTCCTTGCTCTTCTTTTTTGTGAGTATCCACCATTTCACTCTTCATTTTCACATTGGGTTTGAACTTACAAAGTTTTTTGCTTTGTGGGACTAGTAATGGATATTCAATAAGAGTCTCACTCCCAAGGAGTGCTTCTTCGAACAAACATGCACCTTCAAGTCCTTTAGGATCCCGTTCAAAATTTGGGACTCAAGTGCTTTTGTGGGCTTTGTCAAATACAATTCCACCACTCTGGTTTGCATTCTTTCAAATTCATTAAAGTGCTCTACCTTGGCCTTTTGACGTTGCACACTCTCCTTCTTTTTCCTTGATTGATTGCTATTGGTGGCTAGTGTTAGAGGGTCTATCTTAGGGTATTCTATGGCCATGAGCAACCTAGCCTCACCAATGACATTTTGTGCAGTCACTAGCCGCCCATAGATGTGCCTATAGGATTGCTGAGTTAGCTAATGAATGCCTACAGGATTGCGAAGTCATTGTCAAATACTTGATCTTCAAATGTCACATTATCGGCTTCTATTTCTAGGCCCCAATCAAAGTCTGCACTATAACCTTCAATTATCGCCTCTTCAGGATCATATAATTGTTTTGTGTATACTTATCTGAGTTTTCTCGAATGGACCCACAAAATCCAAGTCCAATATTGGAATGCTTCCAAAGGCTAACTCAAGTTTGAGGGGCATATTATAATGTGGCATAAGGGAGCGATCTATTGGCACACATTACATTCCAAGCAACAAGCATGAGCATCTTGGAATAGGGTGCTCCATCACAATCTTACTTGGAGTACTTTTGAGCTAAGAGTTCTCGACTAAAGTGACCAATAAATCCCATATGTGCTTCATTGGGTACAAATGCTCATTCATGAGGAAGATTCAATTTGTACAAGACTCAATGTACTCCTTGGTGATTAATTTGGCCTCTGATCTGGCTATACCTCCAAGCTTTTAGTGCAAACTCTCTATGCTTTCCTTGGGGCATATTCTCAAGAAATGTGGCATGTTATAAGTATTAGAGAATCTTCTCATACTCAATTTTAGACATGTCAACTAAGCATTTGGTAGCTTAATAGCAACTCCTAATGCTCACTCTAGTGTAGGTAGACATAAGACACAATTTGCACCCAAGTTCCACACTCCTTGATAGGTATGCACAACTCAAAGAGAATGAAAACCAAGTTAAATACCATGGCTCTGAGGTGTTTTGAATACTTTCTGCTGTTTTAGAGTATTGGTAATGTGTAAAGGTGTGCTCCAAGAGACCTTTCACATAGAGCTCTTTAGCCTCATCCACGATGTCTTTAGTCTACCACAACAAATTGTTTAGACAAAAGTCCAGCGTGCACACATACACAGACCCTAGATGAGTCCATCATCGTTGGTTTTTTGTAATTTATGAAAATTGACTCTACGCTAATTATATTTTTTTTCTCTCGGATACATTTGAAGAATCCTTCTTCATCCTTTTACGAGGGTTCAGTCATAGTGCAAGGGTTTTTTTTTTAAATTTAGAAGTTTACAGGCGATTCAAAGAAGATTGCATGTGCGCCTCCTCCACTAGACCTCCACCTCCACCTCCCTCCTAAGAGCTTCACACATTACAAAGACTATTTCTTTCTGTGTGTTGTGTGTGTATGTGTGTGGGTGAGAGAGAGAGAGAGAGAGAGAGAGAGAGAGAGAGAGAGAGAGAGAGAGAGAATCTCATACGAAATGAGGTGCCTGATGTAATTTCTCTTGGGGGCAGGAAACTTTCAAGAATACAATGGATTATAAGTTGTCTGGATTTCTTAGTTCTATGTTAGTGTTTGCTGTAGGCCATTGAGGATTCCTACACAGCCAAAACAGGAGTGAGAGGATTCAGCCATAAAAGGTAGCCTTGTGCTCCCATTTTCCATCCAACACAGCATCGACTACTTGAAGACTAAAGAGTTTGAGCTAGACTTTACAAGTTGTATGTGACCTTTTAGATTATCACTTTAGAAGCCAAACTTTGTAAGCCCCATGAATCCAAGGAAGTAGTTTACAATCGTGACCATTGGGAGGGTTCGCCATGCATTACTTAAGAGATATTAATTTTATTTTAGAAACAACGTGACCTAGGCAATCCAGATTACATCAGTAAAGGAGGACAAGGTAAAGCATTAGAGGATGTATGGTTGATTGTAGATTTCACTAATGGGTGCTTGATATCCAGAAGCTCCATGTACTATGGGAGGCTATCTAGGTTGTGAAGGCATTTTGCAAGAGATTTTTGAGTCTGTTCTCCTACCTCCTAGTGGGAACTTCAAAACACTTCAGCCTGTGTCGATCTACGCCCTCTAATAAAGTTTACCTCATGAAGAGGTTGTTTGAGCTACAAATGAAGGGGTCTCCATTGCTTCTCACTTGAATGAATTCAATATTATTTTCAACTAGCTTCAGGCTCAGAAGATGAATTTTGATGCGGAGACTAAGGCAATATTTCTCTTATGTTCATTGCCATCCTCATGGGATACCTTCCGTACAGCTATCAGTAACTCTGCACCTGGTGGAGTACTGAAATTTGATGATGTTGTGGGTAGCTTGTTGGCCGAGGAGATTAGACGGAAGTCTATAGACGGCAACAAGCAGGATGCAGCCTTAAATGTGCAAAGGGGCAGATCACAGTTCAGGGGAAAGTCCCAAGAAAGAGGGAAGTCTCGTAGCAAATCTAGGGCACGGAACATTGAGTATTGATGGGCATTGGATAGTATGCTCATTGGTCGTTCTCCCTTAAAGGCACATTGTCCTTTAAGTGGGAGGTTGTGGGGGTTAAAGGTCACTGTGCCTTTACCCCAGTTATGTACAATACTCAAACACATATATAAATGAATGAAAAAGAAGATAAGGGTGTTCCGCACCCACCAAAACTTGTGTGGCTCTCTGTCTCTCTCTCTCTCCCTCTTTCGTTCTTGCTTCCGTTGAGAGCACTCTCAGTTCCCTGCAAACACACCTTCCCCGCAATCACACCTTCCTGTTGCTCCAATGGATTGCCAAATGTAAGGTAGTCTTAGGTTGAGGGCTGCATAAAGACCCTGGCTTGGATATTTTATAGGCCTGGGAGAAACAAACCAATTGGCGATTATAACATGGCTGGTACAGCAGTCAGTCCAATCAAACTGAATGGATTGCCCCTACTTCTATTGGCTTGATTAAGGATCAGAATTGCAATAATGGCATTCTAGCAACCTGTTGCACTTACCATACATATTGCAAGGACTGATGTCCCCACCACCACATCTAACTCCCATGTGTTACCAACAATAAGATCATGGATCACTCGACCTTTCTCTAAGACTACTACATTGGACACTGAGGATGAGGATTCTGAAAATAGACAAACAATACTTGATTTTGATTTCTATGCTTACATCAGTAGAAATGGATATTATTGTACTTTATTTATTTATTTATGTAGCTTCAAGTAGTCAAGCAGTTCTTGTGCGCCAAGTTGCTCCTAAAGGTACTTGCTCTTGAAAACCTTGTAGAGGTAGCTTCATGATTTAAAGTTTTCGATTGGCATTAGCTTTACGTTCTTGTAGCTCATCCTTTTTGCTTTGATGGCCATGCTATTAATGCTCGCAATTTGAGCTGCTACCCATGGGCGATTGCCAACATCCTCAAAGTTTTTTGTAATACAAAATTGAACCATTAAATCTTCAAAAATGCAAAATACTATGTACGAAATGCAAAATCATACATTTCTAAAAACAAAGTACCATGTGGAAAATGCAAAGTGCTATGTTCTATATCCCAAACTCAAATTGCTACATACTATATGCAAAATGCTATGTACAAAATGCAAAATCATATGAACCCAAGGAAGGGCACGTTCCTTGGTCTTATAATTTTTGGAGAGGAAATGTGCCGACTCTCCCCCCACACAAATGTATGGTTAAGTGTATTTGTTTATGTGTTGGATACAAAGTGTTATTTGCTAAATGCAAAAATGCTAGTTGATCAATGCTAAGTGCTAATTCTAAATGCAAAATGATATGTACGAAATTTAGAGTGCTATATCTCAAATTCAAATTGCTACCAAATATATACAAAGTGATAAATGAAAATGGCTACATCCCAAATTCAAATAGCTACAAAAATATGCAAAAAAATATATGCTAAACACAAACTCCTATGTGCAAAAAGAAAGATCTATTTACCATGTTCGATATTCGAAATGCTATATGCTACATTTAAATTCCTATGTGCTATATTCAAATTGGTATCAACATAAACTAGAGACGTTATAACTTTTGAGTGAAAAATATAAAGTGTTAACAACCTTGATATTTTCTTTGCAGATTATTCGAATTGGTGAATTTCAAGTCATTTTTAATACTCTCATCCACAACGAGAAAATAAAGTAGGTGCTTTTACTTCAACATATAATTTACTTTACAAATATGAAAAGGTCTCTTCTTGAAAGGAGAGAATGTGCTTCCTGCATTAGCATAGAAAATAAGAAAAGACTCTTACAACCGAGTTTCTCCTCATGGCTATTCATCAATAAATTTCTAAAAGAATGGAACCAAATCACTTCTCAATATATTTCGAAGATGTAATATTGTGTATATTGTGGTAGAATAGAATTTAATACAGGTTGTTTTACAAAGTTAAAATCAGGAATATCACTACTAGATTCAAGTATAACACCATATGACTTATCCAATACGTTCATAAGTTTGCATGTAGAAAATGGCCTAGGACATAGATTAAAAATGGCTTGTAAAGCATGCATAAATAGTCCATTCAGAAAGTTGTACTCGGTTCCCTATGATTCAGACTATTTACAGAATGTATTAGGTGCGGACATATTTCAAATGCAAATTCTTTCTATAATCGATATATCCCTAAACGTTTCTAAAGGTATTACATCTTTAGCAACATGTATACCAAGAATATTTGAACAAGAGATAATTAGATGAATTCTTAAGTTTCAGATACTAAGTTCTATTCCTGGATCTCCTTCATGGCACCATAGAAACTTAACAGATCTAATGGCAATGGTTGACACATGGGGCCTTCCCAATATATTCCTTACACTTACTGCAAATGAGGTATCAACCACAAGATGGTGTAAAATCGATCAAATAGAAACCATTGCTAAACTAGAAAGCATGACATATGTTAGTCCTGGTGCAAATGATTTTTGTATTACTACAAGAGCCTTTCCTTTGAGTGTGTATCCTTGTGACTTGTGTCCCATACTTGCATATGCTAGTGTGATTGAAAAAGTTGTTTTATGATACCATATTGAGTTTAGTACCTTCCGTTTATGTTATGATCGTCTTAGTGTGATTTTTTCATTTGTTGATAAGATCTTGGCATGAATTTTTAAAATGTTATTTGTGTTATTATCTATTTCTAGTGATATGACACTTGCAATAGCGCCATTTGTAGCTCCGATTGTGAGATCTATATTTTCTATGATCATCACTTTCGCTCCTATTGCTATTTGTTATATGGAGTGAAAATCTGGATCCATTATCCATTCTTTTAATTCTAAGATTTGATTTGCATTGGATGTCACAGTGACGCTTTTAATTTGATGCTCTTTGAATTTCTTATGTACTATGAGCTCATTATAGTATCGTGTGTCTTTTTGATGGGTGCACAGTATAGTTTTGTCCTTGTCAATGAAATCGTATGCTTCACTATCACTTATGATTAAATTACCTAGGTAGTACTGAATCTCTTCTACCGTTGGTTGTCTTATTCTAATTATGTTTAAGAATTCTATGTATGTTGGATCTTCTAGGTGACGTATTGATGTTTGAAGGAATGAAAAGGTTGCAGTTGTCTAGAAACCCGAGTTTTCAATATAGCATTTTCTACAGAATTCATTTTCTTGCACCTTGCATTTGCATACTGGAGGCAACTGGGACGTATCTCCGAATAAGAGCATCTTTTTATTTTCAAAAGGCTGCAACATTGTTTGCTTGCAAGTTTCGCACAGTTGTCTGATTACCGTGTTTAATGTTTGGCATGTCATCATTGAGATCTCATCAATTATTATGATTTTTGCATTTTGCAATTCTATGTATCGTTCATCTGACACTGGTAAGGAGGCACGAAACATATCGCATCTCTTTGGTAGACCAAATTGATGATGGACAATAGTTGCTAATCGACTAAGTCTCATTGCAGCAGCTCCTGTTGTTACTGCTAGAACAATCGATTTTCCTTGTTTTACATAATTATAAGTAATGTACTTGATCATAAATGTCTTTCCTGAACTAGGAGTACCACAAATGACATGAAGTTCTGCGGGTGATCCATTTATCTTTTCGTAAATTTCTTGTTGTTCAGAAGAAAGAGTTGCATTTTCAAAATCCTTGAACTTGTTCATCATTTGGAGTAATTTTGTGCGTGTTGTGTTATGTATATTGGTATCTTCATGAAGGTTGATTGAAGCCATGAAAGAGTTCTGAATAACACGTAATGGGCTTTTTTGGAGTATCATGTTTGTTAGTTGGTGGCGATTTTGATATATTAGCAAGTACACTTTGCAATATTGATCGGTAAGAGATTTGATGTCTTCTTCTGTTTTTACGAGGTCTCAGATATGGCATTCTAAGAAGTAAGATTTCGTATGATTGTTATTAGAAATGAGCTCATTCTCATTTCTAAAATTTACGTTCTTTAGTAGAAGGTTGTAAAAAAATTCTTTAAAATGATGAGCAGGGTGGTAATCTGTGAAACGTACAATCCGTGTTGATGGATACACATAATTTTTTAAAGAATCTATGATAGTTATGTATTTTGGACATTGTATTTTTTCCAGAATTCATAGAAGGTCAAGTTCTCCATGACACTTGGACGACCGCAATATGTATCTATAGGATGCATTACAGAAACACAATGTTTACGAAGGTATTTTTGGCGCATAGATGAAGGAGAGGAGTCAATGAAATGCACAGATTTGCTTCTTTGAATGGTAGATATCTGTAAGCATGACAATGCTTCCTCTGTTGGAGATGTTAGCTTTGAAAGAATGTATGCAGATATCATTTTTAATTTAATTGGATCTAGATTATCTAGTCCTAGAAGTTTCGCATTACCAGGATTCGAGTTCCTATGTCCCATGGGTTCGGTTTTCATAGCATATTTTAGAAGGTAATATGATAGGCCTGTGTTTGTTATTTTTGAATATTCATATGTGCTTGCCACAAGAGTAATATTCCTGCATGGTATGGAATGACATTACAATGTTCTAGTGATGGATGGAAGTAGATCCATCTTTGTGTGAGAGGATCTATAGTAGGTTTAGTATCTAAATGTATTGGATATGGAAATCCGTATTTGCATTTGTGGTTTGTGCTTGAGTCAAATAGATTGCATATTGGCCTACATGTGTGGATTTGTTTTCTCTTTACCATAAGCTTTCTTTGAATTGAATTCTCTGGCCAGTTATTAAAATCATTCGTGTAAGAGATATATGCATCTATGTGGTTTGATACAATATCTATGTCTTGTTCATCTATCCATAGCATCATGTGTGCATGCATAGATCCTCTATTTTGTACCTCATATCTTATGATGTGATGGTTGACTCTACCTAGTAGTCCTTTATCGCACAAAATATATCTTGCTAAGAATTGTTGCAGTCTTACGTGGAAGAGCACTGCACATTCAACTGGACAATCTCTCCATGTGAAGTTTTCACCACTCGAAACAACTTAAGAATCTTAAATAAAATCAATCCATCTGACTTCATTCCAATGCTTACATGAACTTTAAAAAAATAGTAATCAATAGAAAATCCTTTTATTAAATATTCATCAATATAAGAGAAAAGAAACTTTTGATATACAAACTAATATGGAGGATCTATTAAAAAACTTATTTGAAGAACCACCAATAATAAAATATGGCAACATCAGACGAGGTACGTTTTCAATATCAAGAATTGTAGTATTTCTTCACATTAGTTTATATTCTAATTTATAATAGATTACTATTTCGCAAATCTTTAATTAATTCAAAAGTAAAGCTCAACAAGATCAAGAGAAATCAACAAAAAGAAAAAAGAGACAAATTTATTTCTTGTATACAGCTCAAATGCGTCTTGCAAACATGGCTGGAAAGGAACCAAATGAATACATTTATGGATGGAGCACACTGCAAGACCTTAGGAATTTCGTGGATAACAATCAACATGAAGTACAACAATGGAAGGCAGAACATGAAGACAAAGAAATGAGAGCAAACGGTTAGTAATCCAATTTTATTTATAAAAAATGATTAAATTTTAAATTTTAAAAATACAATAAATAACATATACATAACATCAATTCAAACATAATGCAAGTCTTACTAAGTACATAATTCAAAAAATCACAAAAGAGGACGATATCATTACTCCAATGATGTTGAGAATAGAAGCACAAGCTATAATAGATAAGCACTCAGAAGGAATTTCAGCTTATTGCCTTGAACTTCTACACTTTGGCTACAATGTAAGCTTAGCCGAACTCCTCAAAATAGATCGTAACACTGGAAATGTCATACTAGCGGAGTTCAACAACATGTTCCAAACAGATGATAAAAAACAAAGCTGAAGAGTTGCCATTTACCATAGAAGGTATAACTTCCATTATTGATTTAAATTTTGCAAAAGAAGCATATGGCGAACATTTTGAGTTTTTCCCGACTCCACCAAAGAACAATATATTTCAGCCCCCTACAGGTACATTCTTGACTTCATATCTTAAAATACATACAAACTCCATCTTCTAACACACAAGAAAAACTCATCGTACTTCATTTTGCTATTTCAAATAGGAAATCGTAAAGAAAACAAACAAGAAAGGCCCATATTACATATATTCTATTCTATGTATTGCTACAGAAAAAAGATATATTGGACAAACTAGAAATCTTGAAAAACGGATAGCACAGCACCAACATTAAAATTGAAACATGATGTTAACAGGTACAAACCGTTCCACTCGAACTTCAAAACAGAAATCCTAGCCATCACAAACTTTGAAAGCAAAGCGGATACACTCGAAGAGAAATACATAAGATAACTAAACACAACCGACTCGAAATATGGCTACAATAACCTCAGTGGAAATCCGGCCTCTACAAAAAAATTTTACTTTCTCAAAAATAGAGACATAATCTAATATATTTAAGTAGAAGCCCATTTTCAATACATGTAAAGTACTTCCTATTTCAAATTGTAGATAAATCATACTCTTGAAGGACTCTTAATTCATAACATATATTATTCAATTTTTTTCATTTTCAAAGGATTACTACTTTTTTTTAATACACATAAAATAATTCATGTATGAACTGTTATTAAAAAATGCTTATAAAAACGTCATGTTTTTAGTGATATATAACTCCAATTATAACAATTCCAATAACAACCACTTTTAGGTATACTAGATAAATTTTCATGTATTGTTACTCTTATAATAACATTATAGTGTATTTCAAAAAATTCTACTATTATAGTGCTCTTCTTCAAATCATAATTAATTCTTCTCAAATTGCAAGTTTACATAAATCTAATTTCTAAATTCACTTTAACAATAATGTCAAGATGAAAAATATTATTTAACAATTTTTACGAAATAGCACTAAATTCATTTATATATATTCTAGCTCAATACAGCTACCTGCCCGGATCTAGTTTGCACAATCTGCGGTGGGTGTCATTCTAACGCCACCACCGTATCCTCCCCCCCTGTGCTTTCACGCATGTGTTGGCCATGCTTGTGTATGTTGCGGCTCTGCACATCCCTCCTTCGCTTCCAAGAAGAAAGGAATGTCGTCCATGTCCTAGCCAAGATTGGCGTATGGACCAAAAGGATCTCACACTTGATGATTATGTGGCCAAGTTTTGAAAGCTTCTCAATCGACTCCCTGCCATGAATCGCCCCGCTCAGAAGTATTGAACACCTAGTTTGTTCATGATCTTAACCGAAAACTAAAACAAGCCATAGCCTCTATAGATATTGCTGCAATGACATTTTGAGATCTCGTTGATGGCGTGCGACGTGTAGAGAAAATGTTAATACACGAGCAACAAGCACAACAAATCACACTCTAGCCAAACGGATTCTGGGGCTGAAGACTCTTCATATGTATTCGACGACGATAGCTCCGACGATGAGTCAGAAAAGCAGTGGGAGACACGATGTTCGAGCAAGAAGATCAACACTACATCGTTGATTGTCTCCATAGCTAGGGCTCGCCTCCTTGAGGGTGGCACGACGGCTACTCCAAGTCTCTGCGCCGGTGTTTGGTGCACAAAGTACTCCAACAATGGACACGGACATGAAGACTATGGCCTCAACCATATTTGGTGTGCAATCTGTCAAACTATAATGCACCCTATCGACACATTTCATTGCAATGCTCGTCTGGCTCCTGAGCCTTTCGCAACCACAACCACGATCCAAACCTTTTCTATTGATCCTATTCTAGCTACAGCCACGACCGTAGCTCCCATGGCCATGATTCGCCTCTACCGCCCTCGCCAACGAGCCTCTACTAGTGGCCCCCTTGGCATGTTATTTGTCACAATCGTAATGTTGTCGGTCATTGGAAGACTGAATGTGAACTATTCAAACAACATCAAGCGGAGAAGGGACAGCTTCATGCCCAAATAGCCACAACTCCTCTTACTGCTCTTCAAGTGAATGTGGTGCATATTGTGGCTCTGGTTGAGCCGGATGGAGGGTCCACCGACAATGCTATCAAGGTCAATGTCATGGCAAGGGTGATGAACATTCTGTCAAGTCCTACATTACCAAAAGCGTGTTCCATCAAAGGAGGAAGAGCCAATCAACTGGTAGGCACAAGCAGAAGTTTGTGCCATAGTTTCGGAGTGGGTTAAATATATGCATCCTCCAGTGGGTGTGATTCTAGAATATCCAAATCTACATGATAAAGAGAATGATAAAGAGAATTTACTATTCATAGAAATGAAAATCCTCCCCAAGGGCCGGTTAATTGTGCCCAATGATGTGGCAGTACACCCCAGTCTAACCTCCACAGTCTCCTCAGATTCCTTTTTTGATGTTTTTACATTGGAGTTACACTAGCATTGATCCTCCGTTTTACCAGCATAGGATTGTGCTCAAAGGCAATGTCAAGCTGGTACCATAACAATGCTACCGGATGAACCCAAACTATGCCCAAAAGGTTGAGGAGATTGACAAGCTCTTGCAAGTGGCTTTCATATACCTATAGACCAGGCCATCTGGATTTCTCCGATCGCCATTCTCCCAAGCAGAACAAAAAGCTACATGTCTGCATGGATTACCAGTAGCTCAATGCGGCTGCAATGACCAACCCCTTTCTCATTCCCTTCCTCGATTTTGTCCTTGATGCCATCGCTGGCCACGAGATGTATTCTTTCCTCAACAGGTTTAGTGGTTACAACCAAGTCCGCATGGCGGAGTAACATCAAGAGAAGACAAAGTTCATCACTAAATGGGGCATGTTCACATCTAACGTCTTGAATTTTGGTCTCAAGAATGTGTCGGTAGCGTTCCAACGCCTAGTCCAAGAAATTTTCAATGAGCACTTAACATCCTTCATGCACATTTTCTTGAATGACTTCACTATCTTCGGCCCCTAGGCTGAGCACCCCCATCACCTCTGGATGTGCACCGGACGCAAGGCATCATTCTAGCTTGTCCCCAATTATATGTTCCAGTTCGTCAAAACGAGAATCCCCGGTCAACACTTGTCCCGCAACAAACGCAAGCGCCTCACCCTTTGCAGTTGCAACTTTAGCATTATCACCGGTTCTCTCTATCATCTTGGTCCCGACAAAGTTCTGCATCAGTGTGTACCGCCACATGAACAATCAGACATTTTGCAAGAGGCACATCAAGGGTTGGCCAGAGGACATTTTGCTGGCGTTCTAAAATTCATGGCTATTTCAAAATTTAAATAAATAATGAATTTAGTTTATTGGAAATCACGTTTCCACAAGCATTTGACATAGCAGCAACTGATATAAACACTTTCTTTGGATGCATTGTGAATTCCTTATCAGATTATAGAATAATGTACTAGATACACTTCACAAATAAAGAACTTAATTGCTGTGAAATAGAAAATCAATAAGACTTTCTTTAAAACTCTTTATGTGGAGAGTAAGAAATGCCAATATTTTCCGTAGCCCAATTTTGAATGATCTTTGATATGTATTCTGCCTGTCAAATATACAAACACAATATATGATCAAAACTAATGAAATGAACAACCTGTGTAGTTTAATTGTGAGTGAAGTCTATGTCACGTTCTGTGAGATACATAAGACACAAGTCAATTCCTCATAATATCAACATTGAGACTTGTTGAATAAATATATGCAGCATGCACTAAAATAAAAGCTGAAAGAGGCCAGAAAGCCTCCAGCATCCTGAATATGATGCACATATGGATACTCAAGCTAGAAACGGTTGTCACATAACTTTTCAATTACCCACCAAAGGAAACCTTGTTCTGTAACCTGAGGCAAAACACAATACCTGGTGATTGTTTGAACCTCTAAGCAGGATAAGGATTTCCCTGAGGTTGTCTTCTGATTCGGTCCTCGTAATGATCTTCTCAAAAACACCCACACAAGCTCCACGTAGTCCTTCCCAATGCTCTTGAGATTCATCTGACCTCATGAGTAAATCAAACGCTTTCGCTGCATATAGAAACTGACCAGTCCTGTAGCACTCGTTGGCTATTAACTGGAGAAGGCTGAAAAGAGGAAAACCCCAAAGCATATAATATCAATTCATCATACGTAAACTCATTAAAACTCCGCAGAATATGGCTAATGCAGAAGCACATCAAACATAAATTCATTGTGTGGGACAGTTTATGTTCTCCTTCAGTGGCTTTGCTCATCTTACATATTCCTCGTGGGATTTATACAATAGGGAGCAGTAGATGTCAGACTAGTCTTTTACACATTGCAAACCTAAGCTGAAAACATAAGAGGGAAATGGCACATGAGATTCTGAAATCCCTAATGATTAAGAAATGAGCTTAGAAGCTTCTAGAATGACACCTTAATGATTCATCTGAGGCCTCTGTCTGAAGATACCTCTCCCATGCCAGATAAGCCTTCCCATTCATAATAAGACAATATGAGAGCCAAGCATGATAATAATAATCATCTACAAGTTTTTCAGAACACACACGTGTGAGAATTTCTTCTGCTTCATTGTAATCTCCCAGTGATGCCTTGGCTATTCCATAATTCCACTTGAACTCCTCTAAACTTTCACAGAATCCCTTTATTGACTGCATTGGCAATTAGATCTTACAGTGTTGTGAGCATGACCAATTCTGTTACTATAGAAACTATCAATCAGGATCAAATAAAAAAATGTTGCTGAAACTTATGTCTGAAACTAAAATAATATCATGAAGGCAGCTTGAATCATAGGATATAAACAACAAACATAAAAATCTTTCTTGCAGTGATAGGAAGCCAACCTTCTAAAAAAGGTTTATAAAGTAAAAGATTTTATTATACAAGAAGACAAAAAAGATGTTATTAGGACAGTTACTCTCTAATGAGTATCGTCCCAGCCCCCTTCCTGTGGAGGGTAGAGCATGCAAGGGTCCCATTTTATTCTTTGCTTGTATGGGCCCTGTACGGCCTATATGGGTTGTGTATCGATGCTGTGTACAAGCTCGTTGAGCAGCAGGGAAGGCAGGAGCAGGTGAGAGAAGGGAAAAATGAGCGCAAGGAGGTGGAGAGGGGGCAGGATCAGTGGGCTGACAAGCAGGACAGGTAGCTGGGAGCAGCAACAACATGAGGACTCCACTAGCAGCACAAAAGGGTTTGTTTTCTTGCAAATTTATATTGATGCTGATGATGATCTACTGCCAATACAGGCTCTTCTATGCTTGCTTATGGGTTCTACTTCTATCCTGCAGATATGTGTTCTGCTGCTTGTACCCATGGTCTTCTTCAATGCAGTGATATTGTTTGTTGCTTCTGTGACCATAAGCTTAATGCTCAGAGTCCTTGCGCTTAATTCTCTCTCCTGCTAGGTCTTGCTATTGCGCAACATCTTCAGAAAATTGTATTTTTACTTGCCACCTCTTTGCTTCTGCTGCTCACTCCTCTAAAGGCTCCCAAGGAGCCTCAGTCGTCTCGTCTGAGGTCTTTTGCACTGCAAGGTGCTGCTGCTTAACTACACCAATATGAATCCGATGTGAGGGCTTCTACAGTGTGATGTGCTAATGCCACTTTGCCGCAATGTGCCATTGTCAATCACAAGTTGTCAATGCTTCTAGCCATGTGTTGTGAGATGATCACCGCCTCTAAGTACATCATTTCGTTTTCCCTTTTTCTTATAGGACCTCCCTATAGTACATTGACGCAGGCCTTGTTGTTGTTCTTGTGCTGCCACACAAGCCCTTTTTTCTTCTGGTATGCTACTCAAGTCTTAAATTGAAGCTGGCTTTTCTTCTCTGCGTTTGAGTGTACAGTGTCTTTTCCTTGCTTGCTTACTTTGCCTCGATTGCACGCTTCCTTTGATTGTAGGGTGTTTATCCAGATTGGTAACAGTTCGTCCTCCCACAACAAATCTTCTTTTGACCTTTTGATAAGTTGAATCCCAAATCACCCCAAGGGTGAATTAATGGACTATATCTATAGTTCATCACTAACTTTTCCAACATTAGCTAGCTAATTCTTCATTTGCCATCGCCTTGGTTTGCCTTTGTGGGTCAGATCCGGGTAATTAAGACAAGGGGTTCTGGCTTATGGTTATAGATGACAGACTTTCAGATTAGATCCAGCAGATCTGGAAACTCCTTTGGATCTCCACCCTGAGGAGCAGCCTCTCTCTCCGTCAGCACAGTAGCTCCTCCCTCTTAATCAAGGACCTACAATGGACCCCTCTCTAGGATCCTTTGCCACCCCCTCACAAGCAGAGATTTGACTGATTCCGGCTCTATTTTAGCTGTTCAGAGTAATACTTTATCACCTTTGATTGATTGTGGAGACCTATCCTCAAAGTTCCTACCTTCCACCTTTGTCAATGCTGCTCCTTCAAATCATGTTGACAGAGCTCGACCTCCACTAGCTTGGGGATTCTTTACCCAATGGATTTTTCCTCCCCTCAGGGCCTCTTGAAACCAGCCTCAACAATGTAAAGGGTGGTACGATCCACTTAATTACAGCATACACAGTAAATTGACAAGTAAATATGCACCATAGAACAAATCACAGGGGAGCTAGAGCGCTCCTACTCAGAAACAAGGACACCAATTGGCCCCAAACTTTGGCACCCCTTGCGGTATTTATTTAACGTTCATTTGAAGCCAAGCGGCTGATTACAAAGGTCTCTGGGAAGCTGCACCACAGGCAAACCAACGCCCGCAGACTCCCCGTCCAGCCCACCCTGTAATTCTCTGCTCAACTTCAAACGGTGAATGGCATCCAATCACTAGACAATCATGTATCCTCAGCCAACCAAAGCATGCAGCAGAGACCCCAATAGCATCCACTGTCTAAGGTCTCATTCATCTTATCCCAAAAGGGCATGCAGAAATTTGACTACCCAATGTAGGCCCATCACTCTCTTGGCCACCGCATATAAGATCTTGGTAAAGGCAATCACTTGCGGCTGCAGCCCGATCCCCCAAATCTTATTCGTGGAATGTAAACTAGTTTTGTGCATGGCTAGAGCATTTTTTATAATATGTTTTTCTTTTGGGAGGCTTGGAGTGGGCTATGCATAGCGGCTAGGGCCTGGCCCTTCTCTTTGATTTTGATAGAGTACCCTGTTGCATTTTGGTTCAGTCTGTCAGGGATGGTCTCTTGCTCCTTGTTTGTGCTAATTCATGGCTAAATCCATGAGCATCCATTTTGGGCTGAGACCTCCCCTTAGGTAGGATGAGAAGCTTCTGGATAGTGAGCTTGCAGATGATACAACAGTTTTTTTGGATCCTGCACCCCAAAATCTGCCCTCCCTGGCTATTGCTTGCCATGTTATAACAGCTTGAAGTTGGAGCATGTTCCAGTGAGCTTACCAGGCCCAATTCGAGTTTACAGCAGCTGTAATCTTCGTACTTCCAGCTGCTCCAAACACTTCCAGGATCGGCACAATCTCAGCTCCAAACTCCAGGCTTTTTGGCTCCATTTTTGTGCTTTGAACCGTTTCTTTTCCACACCATAGCTGTTCCAAATCCTCCTGCATCTCCAGTCCAGCCCAGCCTCTTCTCTCTTAGCCTCTCTTTCTACCCTATCTCAAATTCTCCCTCAGCTCCTCCCCTCCTCTCAGCCCTCCTATCTCCCCTATCACCCTTAGCCTTCCCGTAGTCCTCAGCCTCTCCACCTCCCTCCCTTAGACCCTCCCTCTCAGCTCCCTATCTCCCCTATCAACCTCAGCCTTCCCTTAGATCCTTAGCCTTTCCCCTTCCCTTCACTTAGGATTTCCAGCTCTACTTTTCTCCCTCAACCCTCTACAAACGATGGACGGATCTTTCATCAGTTTGAATCATCCTTTCACCCTTGATTGACGAATGGCAACCCATCTAGGGAATCCTCGTCCACTTCCACTAGCCAAGAGAGCATGTAGTTTGTCAAAAGATGAGCTGCTGCAGTTGCAAAAGGATGTGGAGCTTGAGAGCTCCACCACACTCTTTGCACACATCCATGGGTCCCACCCCTCCTCCAAATCACACGCTAGGGATGGATGCATGTGGCCTTATCTTTGGACCTTGCCCTGCAACTCATTGACATTCAACTTTTGGGACGAGGATTTTTTCAGATGGCTTTTGACACTCCTTGAGCTGCGAGCACTGTGCTCAATGCCAATCCCTTAGCGCTCAATTCCAGGAAGATTTTCCTCAAGCCCTTCTCTCTTGGATTCGAACCACTAGAGGAGGATAGGCAGACAACGTCTCTTTTCATCCAATTTCCAAGTCTACCCTAGGTGTACTGTCGGCTCCTTGCCACGAGCGGGGCAACACTTGGAGTGGCCTCACTAAGAATCCCCCCCTTCTCCCTCGTATTTCCTCTTAGCGGCAGAGTCGATCAGATCACATGGGGTACCTAGAGTTAGGGTCATTGTCTCTAACCCTAACATTTTGTCTGACCACATTATGCTCCAGCACCCAGATGGCTCTCTTTTTTGGCAGGGAGTTGAGATTGCAAGCAAGCAGGACCAGGGTCAAATATGCAAGATCCTTAGGCATTTCATAAGAGATTTCCCAAAGAAGAAGAAAAGACATAAGAAAGCTTTTGGTGTAGCCTCCTCTCGTACTCGATAGAGTGTACCTTTGGCACCGCCTCTCATCCAGTAGCACCATGTCTTGTACCTATTGTCCCACTTTGGATTCTGGTTAGAGTGAGAGTGGCTCCTCCACCACCTTTAAATCAGGAGGGGCCCTCATCCACCTAGGATCCGATCCCGATCAGGACATCTCGCATTCCCAATTCAGTCAGGAATGGTGATGCTCCTCACTCCTCTTACATCAGCCAGTGCGGCACCAGTTCCAGCATTAGAGGGCCACCCCTATCCAAGCTTCGCACACTCCTATTCTTGTAGCGCCTAGTGAGGCTTCGGACTCTTCTTAGGTCATGGTCAGTGCCATACTAGTTCAGTTTTGGATAGGACCAGTGATGGCTCTCATCCAGATCTTCTTTGAGGTACTAGTCCCTCATCTGAGAAGCCCCCTTCTTCATTCTTCACATTCTTTGAGTGCAAGGACTTTACATACCACAGTGTCAAACATGTTTCATAGGAACTCTTTCTCTGCCTTGATGACTTTGGCGGGGCCAAGAGGCCTACTACCGCGAAGGAATTTGTTTCCACTGCTAGGTCGGGTAAGTGAGAACATTCAAGGCCTCGGTCATCGTGGTTATAGGCAGCTGATCCGCAATCAGCTTCATCCAGGTGTTACTAGTGGTCCCATCGATATACTTTTTCTTCAAGAACATAAGCTAGATGCTAGAGATTGCTCTAAGTTAAGTAAATTACTTTCAGGTCATACATTTTAGTCACTTCCTTAGGCACCTGGGGGAATGTGCATTTCAGTATCAGACTCCTTTCTTCCCCTTCTAATCGAACACGAAATTATTTTGCCCAGTATAACACAGTGGGTCATTTTGTTGATTGGCGAACATAAGGTTGGTCTTCTCAGCCTCGATCCAACCACCAATAAAGGGGACCGTGTCCTTTTACGTAAGGAACTCTTTCTTGGGCCCTCATTGCAGAGTCATGGATTATTGGAGGTGATTTCAAAATGGTGGAGTTACCTTCAGAAAAAAGAGGGGAAGAGAAGGTGGCATTGACTTTCTGGATAGAGCAACTTGGGAACTCTTTTAGTACTATGGCGTTGAGTCTCTGAAGAGAGCAGCTTGGATGCCTTTCTCTTTCAATACTATGGCAGAGATGCTTGGACAAGTGATGCCTTTCACACTTTTCCGTATTCGCTCTAGGTCTCTGGTTGAACAGGAGGTTGCAGATGCCCATTTATGCATGGATAGATAGATTCTATTCTAATGATTGGGCACTAGACAAAGGAGGTTCAATATACATTGCACCAGGAGTTACCACCTCGGATCACTTTCTAGTGGTTCTTATGATTGCTGAGCTTCATGAGAGGCGCCGCTCTGCTAGTATCAAGATTTCATATGCATTGTATGCAAAGGATGGCCTCACGAAGGATGTTTTGCAGATATGAATTTCTCATTTGCAGGGTAGAGTGTCATCTCCTTCACATGTTGCAGCAGTCCTATCTGGTGTTAGTGATTTTTACCATACTATTGCTAACACTAGAAGGCATGAGATTCTTAGGCAAGAGTGTTGGAATGGTCACCTCCCCATCTGTAAGCCCCCATATGAGGAGAGCATGGGGGAGGGAGACCTAGGGCAGTACCCCACAGGAAAAGAGAGAAAGGGGCTGCCACATGGACAGCATCATGGCTGTCATGTGGGCAGTACATCTAGAGAAGGTACAGGAGCAAATCAGTGGCAATTTGGAACTCCAGACGGAGGTGAGAAGTGGCTGCATGATGGCGACACATGGTGGCTGACGTCAGCAGCAGTACGGATCAGTACGGCGCTGCACACGTGGCTGGAGAGAGCCTGGCAGAGGGCAGAACCAGCGGGACAGAAGGGGCAGAGGTGGAGGCTATGGTGAGCCAGCCACCTGGTCATAGATGTGCCCAAGAGTAGGGCCAAATGGGGGCTGCCCTTGGGGCCAGGCAGCAGCTCAAAAGAGCCCAGCAACAGCCCTTATATAGGGCAGTAAAGTTGGCGGCCCAGGAGGGGCCAGAAAAGTCTGCCAGGGGGGGCAGGAAGAACCGACCAGGTCGGCCAAATCTAGGGGCCTGGGTCAGTAGGTTTTCCCAGCCCCTTGGGGCCTATAAAAGCAGAGGCCCTTGGCCTTATTCGATATCACTTGGAGCAGCAATTCAGGGAGCAGAAAGAGCAGCAGAACAGCCACCTGTGGGCCTCTATCCAGGAGGATTCAAGTGGGCTGTAGAGATGCAGACCTAGCTCAGAGTGCTGCCCACCTAGGCTGGTGCAAAGACAGCAAGGTGGAAGGGATCTAGACGGATAGTCTACAGAAGCTCGAGGTGGAGCACGCGGGCTCGAGTCTAGAGATAGCCAGCAGATAGGAGAAGTACCTTGTGGTAAGATCAGAGGACCACACCATTGGTGGGACTCTGGATCTATCTCTTTTGTATTGTGTCCATAGCTTTGGACGGAAATATATTATTTTGGTGGTTTCTCTATCTGACTGGCTCATTGTCTATTGATGAGTTTGCACATCTATTTTATGCACATAAGTTAAGAAGTTTGTGATTCCACACCCAACACCACATTGTGTGAGTTCCTGGGCTATTCTATCAGTCTTCCGCTATGCGTACCCTCTGTTGAGTAATTTCTAACATGGTATCAGAGCCCAAGTAGGAGGCTCACAGGTGTGGGAGCTTGAAGGCAGGGACCTTCCTGAGGACGACCCTGATTCAAACGCTCTTGGGAATCGACTTCCACGACTAGAGGATTGTGCCCTTGCGAGAAGGAGGGTGACTCAGGTTCAGTCAGGTGCGTTCAAAGTTCTGGTCTACTAAAAGATTGAGTTTGGTCAACTTTACTGTGTGGTATAAACAAAAGAGATGTCGACCTCTACAGCCTCTTCATCCCCTGCTATCCCTTCCTCCTCCCCCAAGTTTTCTCTCATTCACTATCCCTAACTTCGGAGGGTCTGGGAAACTAGACGGGACCAACTACCCGATCTGGAGGTGAAAATCCGGAGCCATTTAGTGGCTCAAAAGTTGTGGAAGCTGACAACGGGAGTGGAGGCAAAGCCGGAGGACTTGGTGGACAGGCAAGGGGAGATAGTCATGGCAGTAGATAGAGAGGAGCTCGAAGCCTAGGAAGATAGAGATGCCCATGCCCTGGCATTAATCATAAGGGCTACGGCAGACTCTGTTCTTCCACATATCCAGATGGCCGATACATCAGTAGAGGCGTGGGTCACTCTGAAGGATCTATATAAGACAGTTCGCTTTTTCAGCATCAACTCTACAATTTTGATATGGAAGAAGGAGATATGGTACATAGCCACTTAACGAAGGTCAAGGTGGTGAGGGATCAGCTGGCAGCAGTTGGTCAGAAGACAGACTCATGCCATTTGGCCTTGATGGTACTGAGGAGACTACCTTGGAGTTTCAAGAGCTTTGTTACGACTGTGACAGCACGATAGAGGACCAAACCTCTGATGTTTGAGGAGTTGGGTCCATTACTGCTACAGGAGGAAGCTCGGGAGAAGCTCTACAACGATGACCAAGACGACAAGGCGATGCTGGCAAAGGATTACGCTGGCAAAGGAAAGGGCAAGCCTAACGGTGGCAAGTCCAAGAAAGACGACTCTGACGACGAGGAGACTTCGAAGAGGAAGCAAAAGAAGAAGTGCTTCTACTGTGATACGCCAGGACATTTTGCAAAGGACTGCAGAAATCGGAAAAACAAAAAGGAGTCCGACTCAGATTCAGAGGGAGAGGCCAAAGCAAATGTGGTAATCAAAGAGTTGTTCCTGGTGACATCACCGAGTGTTACCGAGGTCAGATATGTTGACCAAGAAATCAAAGTGAGGATGTCTGACAAAGATGATGCTAGACATAGGGTTTGGTAGAGTACTCTAGTATTGGTAAACCACATAAGACAGATTAATTTGATGACCCTTTCACTAATCCAGAATTCAGGTCCATACTTCTTGCAATTCACAAGGTCAGATGCCCACGCTGAGATGGGTGGACAGCTTCCTTTTTTATTGCTTTTTGGGTTATGATTGGGGACCATGTTACCTCAATCCTACACGGCATTTGGGACTCTGATACTATGCCCAATTCACTTACAGAGAGTCTCATTCATCTTATCCCGGTTGCAAAAGTTTCATTTTCCAATGGAGACCCATCATTTTATTGGGAACTTTTTCAAGATCTTAGCCAAAGCTATTGGCTTGCGTTTGCAGCCCTTTCTTCCAGATCTTATTCACAATACGCAGATTGGGATTCAAGCATGAGAGAAGCATTTTTTACAATATTCTTCCCTTTTTGGAAGCTTCAAATTGAGCTATGCAGAAGGGCCAACGTCTTGCCATCCTAATCTTGGATTTTGAAATGGCATATGATAGAGTAGATTGGAGTTTCTTAGAAAGTACCCTTACATGCTTTGGATTTTCAATTGCATGGATCACAAGGGTTTCCTCCTTATACAGATCAGCCCATAGCCAGGTAAATATCAGAGGAGAAAGGGAAGAGAGATTTCAGATTTTCAAATTAATACGACAGGGATGTCCTCTTGCCCCCTTCTTGTATTTATTTGTTGGCTGAACAAATGAGCAATTTTTTGAAATCCTAAGCAGACATTTTTGGGCTGAGACTTCCCCTTAGACAGAGTGAGGACTTCTTTGATGGTCAGCTGGCTGATGATACTACTGTTGTTTTGGATGCTACCACACAGAACCTCACATCTTTCAAAGCAGCCCTGGATTTGTTTTCTTTTCTTGCAATTACACACATCAATTGAAACAAATCTAATGGCTTTAGGATTAGTGATGAGGACACTCCAGCTTTGGGGGGCTGATTTTAGTTTTATTTGGATCCAGAGGGGTGTTTCCTTTAGGTACTAGATTCACGTGGGCATCTATCCTTTGCAACAATTTTCCTCTATGCTAGAGAGTGTCAGGAGGAAGCTTCTTTTTGGGAGCTCAGCCAAACATAGCCTTGCTTCTAAGGTGGTGGTGGTTAACCAAGTATGTTGGGGTTTGTTTGTTCTTGCTCGTGCCATTTTAATGATTGTATCGCTTAGCTCAAAGGACCGATAAGAAGTTTTATTTAGAGTGGTCTAGATGGTTCAGCAAATACTAGAGCCAGGGTGGCTTGGGACACTCTCATCCTACCTAGGTGGGTAGGTGGCCTCAATATAAGAGATCCAGACTTGTAGAGCAGAGCTTTATTATGTAAGGTGTTGGTCAGAGGACTCTTGTGAGGACTCAAGACAGGAACCTTGAAAGGATTTCTTCATTAGATGCACACACTCCTGCTCTCCTTTCATAGGTGGAGATTGAAATGAAGATACTAGATGGATCTTCACTTCGACCCATCCTAGGGCTCCATCCTCTCCTCTTATGGATGCTATCCTGAGAGATTGGCGACCTTCAGGAGTGCTGTTTGGAGAGTCATGCCCTCCTCTCGGGAAGAGATTGGCAAGGACCCATTCATGCGAGATGATAGTCTACTTGATAAGCATAGCAGACCACTAGCTAATTCTCACTATATGCAGTGATCTTTATGGGAGAGAGGCCCTGCTTCGTCAGTGGGTCCTTGGAGGATCTTCAAATGTCTTCCAAATGATCGCAAATTCTAGTTAGCAAGCCACTTCAATGGAAGTGCACGGAGAATCCAGCAAATTGATGCAATCATACCCTTGGATTGGATTCTCACGGGTGTCAAGTTTCACTCCATGGCCACGTGGCTAGGAGCCTTTATGAGATGAAGGATTCCACTTCAAGTTATGGGACTACGTGGATCAGATGAGGATGCCTTGGCCTTTGATATTCAGTCTGGAGACAAGTTACCTAGATCTGTGGATCATATTCTTATGCATACTGCATTTCAGCCTGTCAGGGTTGTAGGTCATGTGGAACAATGCTTTTTGGAGTTAGGATGGTATCTACAAATAGTCACGATGGTATCTAGACCCTAACCTAGGTAACATTCCCTTGGGCTCATGGAGGCTTTGGCTCTATGGAGGTGTCCCCAAATAGTATTTACGGTGGGACCCCTGCGAGTGGGAATGGATTGATGCAGGGCACCGAGAGAAGAGACACCCCTTCTTTCGATTCACAGTTAGTAATGCTTGGAGATTTAGCTCAGCCTCAGAGGTTGGAAACCCACCAGAGCCCCTCATTAGGAGATTCAGCTCAGCCTCAAAGGCTGGGAGCCCACCAGAGCCCCTCATTGGGAGAATTTTCAGATTTCTATTGATGTGCATAATTTCTTTTGGAAGAGACTTTGGAAATCCCTCAAGAATAGAAAATTCACTCTTTTCTTTTGGCTTTCTATTCATGGAGGGATTGAAATGAACCAGTTGAGGTCGAGATTTGGAACAAATTCCACAGCTACTCATTACCTCTCTGCTGATTAGTCTATTCAGCATTGCTTATGGGATTATAGACAGGCGAGGATCATTTGGGAGAGGATCACTACACATTTGAGCACCTTTATGTGTTCTCCTTTCTTCATGATCTAGGGCTCGGTAGCACGGCTCTCTCTTTCGGCAGCGCCTCAAGTCTTCTACAAGAAACATGACTCTTCGTGGGCTCTTTTAGTTCAATGACTTTTGATCGAGTCATGTTCTTTGGACGATGTTACTAACTCTGTACAGATCTGTGCATGCATATGTGGATACTTCGTGGGAGATTCTTGTGAGCATATCAGTGTGTCACATTTGGAGATTCAGATGTACATAAGTTTGAATGGTTCTCACGACCACCCTGCACATACAGTGGCTAGTATCTCGATAGACGAAATACACACCTTGGTAGCCATTTAGGGGACCATGTAGGTTCACGAGCATCCTCTACCAGAAGGAAGGCTTTCTTGAGGGATTGCAGTGGCTCCCCATTCTTCTTGAAATTCCCCACAGGGTTGAGGTGGCACTTTCACCCTCAGTCTTAGATATTTTCTACCTCCTATATAGGAGCTTGATTTGGCCTATTTGGTTTTATTTTCTCATGCCTCACATGATGTATTTCTCCCTAGAGTGTTCTCTTGGAGTTTCATTCATACTAAATGGAAGTCTCTTTTTTGCAAAAAAAAAAAGACACATCTTCTTCAAAACAACCTTCGATTTATTCTATTTGTAGTAGCAGGTGCACATATTAATTGGAATAAATCAAGCGGCTTTTAAATCAGTGAGGAGGAATTCTCTTTTTTTTGTAAAGAAAGAACTCACCTCCTTCAAAACAGCCTTTTTGTGTTTGTAGTAGGTGCATATGGCAAGCTCCATTGCTAGCATTACTAGAGTCTTTCCCCTTGGGGAAGGATGCTATCACATTTTGTTTGGCAAACACATCATTTAGAGGAGGTTCTTACACAGAGCCCTAGTTACCTATGTACTACAATTAGGTTTTTCACCAAGTGGGTATAGGGACAAACCTTCTCAAATTTGGGGGCCGTCCTAGTGGCCAACATATCCTTTCTTGGGCTTCACATAGAGTATTTACCACACATCCTTGAGATAGCACAAAGCTTCAGTCATGTGGTGGTCAAAGGGGTAGATCTTTTGCAAATGCAATTGGAGCAGATCATCCCTTTTGTTCTTTCCATCCGAGTAGTCACATGTGTTACCAGAGTGGAGGATCTACCTCACTTCATTCTGCTTCCTAGCATCCATGATGGAGAGTTCCTACAGTGGGTATAGTATCTTCCAGGCCAATGTTTTGCTTATAAACACTTGGGACATCTTGCAGCAGCATACCCCAGGAGGAGATAGACTCATGATGTGCAAGTATAGCAAGAGAGATATGGAGGACAGCAGCAGAGAGACAACAAAGGGTCTAGCAATAGGGGGCATAGCAATAGAGACAGGGGGTATGGTAGAACCCGCAACAAAAGGTCAGAGATAGAGAGGGAGGGCAAAGAGGAGACATTGCTAGGCTCAGCGCATGAGTGTTCGGATGGAGTGGTGCCCCATGCAGCATACTACTAAGGCACATGCGTTGGATGTGGTTAGACAGCTAGTGCAGTAAGAGAGAGAGGCTCACACTCACAGGAGGAAGCCTTAGGGCACTTTAGGGAGCCAGACGCATATTCAGGATGATGTTCTTCCTTGGCTCAGCTAGATTCTTTTGTTTGGTACACCCCTCAATTGGGATGTTCTAAAGGAGGGGTGTGACAAGGAGGGATGTGATGAGAGCCCAGAAGGCAAGATTGGAGTCAATTTATGATGGTGAGGCTCATGGCAAGTCGGATGGAAAGGGAGAGCCTTCTTTGGCGATAGCTCCTTCCATTTTAACACCCCACCATAGCACCTTATGTGGCAGAGGCTTGTAGTGGAGTTACTTATGGCCACAAACAACAGCATCAAGTGGTGACCCCTGAGCCTCATCGATCATTAGAATTAATCCCTCTCCATGACAATTGTCTCTTGGAATGTTCGCAGACTAGGTAGTGCTCAACTTTGCAAGGGGAGGAGCAGCATCACACTGAGCTTCATAGAGTTTTGGTCCATGGAGACATTGATTTCTTATTCTTGCAAGAGCACCATCTTTCAAAGTCTTGTACAACTAAGTGGAAGGATTCTTCAAGGACAGAGTAGGACCCACAGTAGGAGAGGGAGCGGAACAGAGTTTTATCTATTTATGCCCATGGAGCAGTAGGCAAGATAGACTTTGAAACACCATTCATCATACTCTTTCCGTAGCTGATCAATGGTGTATTGGATGTGACTTCAATATGTTAAAGACTCCAGATGATAAGAGGGGAGGAGTACATGCAAACATTCTTAGAGAGAGAAGCAAGCGGCTTGGAAGGAGCTCATTTCCCATGTGAGAGGATAGGGTCCTTGGCATCTAGCTAAGCTTCTCCGCTCACTAGGATCTCTCCTCTTCTCTAGATGGGATAGAAAAGTGGATGCCCGTAGGTTCTCAAGGCTAGACCAGTTCTATGTGGTTGAGCCGGCATGCAACATTGGAACCCCACATCCGACCCTCTCATGAGGGAAGGACCCTAAACAATAAGGGCTCCACCAATATATGGTCCCCCCGCCCCCCCCCGAAAGCATTGATAGCTAAATTGGATCTCTGTTTCGAATACCCGAAAGCAAGGGCACACTGATAGCATTATTGGAGCGACCTTGCCATTAGAGGTTACAAAGAGCAGTGATAGCTACCATGCCCAGATATGGTTTTAGTAGTCTTATTGTTTCAAATCGGTAATAGGTCAATATATGAGGCATATAATTGGCTATCGACTCTGAATCAAATCAGTAGGGGTTCGAATTGCCGAAGCAAGGAGACATGACCAGCATGGTTCTTGGTACTACTTTCTCCGATCATTCTCAAACACAGATCATACTTTTGGAGCCATAGAGAGGGGAGACTTCAGCTATCAGGATCCTAACTTCTTATGCTAGGAGGTTTCTCTCAAAGAGGCCATCGCAGAGATCTAGAGATCGATACCCTTTGAAAAGGGATCAATAGCTCAGCACCTAGACCATGTTGAGATTAGTACATCTAGGTGACTAGAGGGATGTAAATGTAAAACAGCTTGAGTCATATAGATTATGGATACGCTTAAGATTGGATGATAGAGGCTTGTGGGCCTATAAGATAGGTGGTACCTTGTGGATCTAGTGTGGATCACAAGGAACCTTGTATTGTGAGGCTGATAGCTAATGCAGATTCTCTATGCTTTGGCTTTGATCTTGTGGTTCTCCATTGTTCTCTTATCCCTCATCTTGCTCTAGCTCTCTCCTCTCACATCACTTTTTGCGACATGGTACTAGAGCACTGGGTCGCTATCTTCTCCCACCTTCATCCTTGCCTCTAGCTTAGAAGGCTCCTGCAAATCCAAGAAAAGGCGGTCAGTTCTTTCCTCTTTTGAAGGTTGTTCTGATGGATACCTGCTTACTCAGTTGCTCGTCTACAGTATTCTATTTGGCTAGTGTCTTTAGTTGCACTAAAGGCGTGATAGTGAAGTATTTCTTCTTTGTGCTGTTCAACGGATCTCTCTCCTTCAAAAGTCGCCATAATGACAGGCAATCGTTATCTCCTTTTTTGTTTACGAAGAGGCTTCCTTGGGATTCTATGTTGCCATAAGAGTACATCTACGAGAACCAACTAGATTGGTTGCCTTTTTCCTGTGAGTTTTGGTTGTTTATTACTACTGCTAAGAATCTCTGTTAGAAGGAATGATGGTTCATTACTACTCTGTTTCTAAGTTTGTCGATTCCCTAAAGCAGATGTACTAGATGGTTCTTTTGTTGTCCCATAGACTTGTTGGTCTCCCGTGGACATTAATAGAATTTCTTTCTTCTCTCTCTCTCTCTCTCTCTCCCCCACCCCCCCCCCCCCCCCCAACACACACACACCCCAATCAACTCAATAACATTATCCTCCTCTATCAATATAGTCCAATGCTCCATAAAAGCTTGAAAATTAAAAATAATGAAGACAGTCACACACGTATGCACACACACACACAAAGTTTGCACATCACTTTGCATTTGTAAGCAGTTGCATCATAGCACTCTCAAACTTTCCAATGGTTTTACACACATGCTTCCATCGCAAGTGCTACAAAGTAATCATCCATTCATCTTCACAATCATTTGCATTTTGCAAAACATAAGGCAGTGCTCACAAGTACTTGTACTCGCTTGTTTTGTTATGTAAGGTTCCAAGGTTCCTAAGAAAAGACACTTGACAGTTTTAATACTTGGCTCCTAAGTCCTCTCCCAAGGTTCAAATAGCAAGTCAACTAAAACGTTGACTATGCTTTTCTCACCCTTTGGAACTGCTTTTGAGTACTTGGTCTTTTGGTTCATTGTTCCATCTTCTACATACCAATGGATTTTGACTTCAGCTCATCTTTGGGTTTTTCCTCCCCTCTCATGGCAGCCATCCAGAAAGCTTGGGGCAGCTTTAGAAGCGATCTTTGGAGAATCCCCCCTCTTCTCTGGAAGATATTGAAAGGCAACCTATCATATGGAATGACTGCATAATTGACGATCATGGCAGACCTCTTGGTACTTTTTATTATATACACTGGTCTAGATAGGAGACAGGTCCCGCTTCCTCTCTGGGTTCTTGGTATTTCTCATTATATACATTGGTCTAGATGGGAGAGAGGTCCCACTTCCTTTGTGGGTTCTTGGAAGGATTTCAAAAACCTTTTTGAAGATCGTAGATTTTCAGTCACCTCAGAGGAAGGGAAAGGAGACTTGAGCAGATTGATGCAGCAATATCCATGTGAAGAAGTATTTCTTGACTTCAGGTTGGTATCTGGACCCTAACTCAAATCACATTCCATTAGATGCATGGAGGAGTTGGCTCAATGGGGGCCTCCCATAAAGTACTACTTGTAGTGGGACCTCGAAGACTGGGAGCGGATTGATGCAGGGAAACGAGAGATGAGCCTACCCTTCTTTCACTATGCGGTTTGTAATGCCAGGAAATTTCAGCTCAGCCCTAAGGGCTCGAAGCCAATTGGAGCTCCTCATTGGGAGAATTTTTACTGACTTGAAAAAATCAGACTCTAGAAGTCCCTCAACAATAAAAAATTCACTCTTTTCTTTCCGCTTTTTATTCACGAAGGGATTGCAGTGAACCTTGGAGGTCCAAATTTAGGGCATCTTCTACTTGCCCTTATTGCCTTTTTGCTGAGGAGTCCATTCAGCATTGTCTATGGGTTTGCAAACAAGCAAGGTTTACATGGAAGGGGATTTCTAGTCTTCTAAGCACTTTTCTCATCCCCCCTTCTTTGTGACCTAGGGTTCAATGACTTTGCTCTCTCTTTCGGGCTTCAAGTCTTTATGAGAGGCATTACTCTTATTGGGCTCTTTTGATTCGACAAATTTAGTTAAGTCATGCTCTCTAGATAATGTGCCACACTTTCCTTATAGACGGGCACATGCCTCGGTGGGAGATTCTGGTGAGCATCTCAGTGTGGCATATTTGGAGAGCCAGATGTTTAGAGGCTTTGGATGGCCCCTAGACTTGGCTAGTATTTGACCAGATATTATACACTCTTTGATGTTGACATTTCTCATGCTTTGCATGCTGTATTTCTGCCTTGAGCTTTGCTCTCGAGGTATCTTTCATAGTTAATAGAAGTCCTTTCATTGCAAAAAAAAAAAGATTGTATCCACTTGTCTTGAACACCTTGGCTGATCATCAAACTCTCTTGAAGTATCTGAAGCCTCAGATGGCATTATTCTATAGCTTCTCCCATGAAACTTTACTTTCTTCGGTACAATGGTACCTCTCATTTCCCATTCCTCTTGATCATAATCTATATGTTCCTCATCTGCATCATAATCCACATCATTTCAACAAACACTCAATTTCAGTGAAACCTTCCGTGCTGCACTGTCTTTTCTTTCCGGAGGGATTTCCCTTGACCTTCTCCTTCTCTTGCTCCCTTCATTGAGCTGAGCTTTGTCTCTTGGCTGGCTGTCCTGAATTACCTCTATTGTTTGAATTTCTGAGGGCTTCTGAGAGCACTAAACACCAACTCAAGACTTTCTTCTTCACACATCTTTTCTTCTTCATGGGCATGAACTTCTTAAGGGTAAGAGATGGCCTCTTTGAGCCCTTAGCACTACGATTCCGAGTATTCCCATGGCTACAAGGAAACGCCAGCTCAAGACTTTCTTTTTCACACAAACACAACACAAGAAATCCTATGATGATTTAAGGCTACAATTTCAAGTTTAATAAAATAAATCAACAGAGGAACTTAGGCTTTGATACCTGTCAGAACTGTGCTTTTGCAATTCCAGAAGATGCGGAAGATCAAAACTGGAATACAGGAAGCTGGAGAGAGTGGAATTTGCAAAATTAGCAACCAGATCAGCTCCCAAATGAGATTGCAATTGTTCTGAAGCAAGTTTTTAGCTTGCAGGCAATGTCGAGCAAGTCTGCTTCCAAATGGTGCTGTAACCTGGTATCGAAACAGCAGCAATAGGCTAGAGGTGTTTGGTGAATGAAAATAGGGGCCTGGAGGTTGGCAAGAAGAATCGAATGCAAATTGTTGTTCTAGTCTTCAATAGCTGGCAAATGAGGGAGCCCCAAGATCTCAACAGCAAGCATGCAAGAAGGACGTAGCCAAAAGCACCTAGCACTTGAATGGTCAGCTCTAGCCATAAAATTTGACAAAAAGCTATAAAAAGCAGTCTAAAAACAACATTACTCTTATAGGTTATTAAAATATAAATATACTCATTTAATTAAATAATTCTAGCCTATACAATGGGAAATAAATTTCATAGTTTAATAAAAAGATTTTTAATTCTCCTTTTTAAAAAAAGTGGTCCCATGACACCTCTATCCATTTGCATACCCAAGGCTTACTAAGGCCATAACTTTAGTTAGATCTATTAGAATCTACACAAATGGAAACAAACAGTTACACTATCTAATGTGCATGAGTGATTAAGGTATAGATTGTTGGAGGTAGTGGCCTTCACCCCTCACTTGAGCATGGTTTGGTTAGAGCATGGTGTATTTGCAAGGGAGCCCACGCTTGTCACACATGTACACTTGTGGGAGAAATCCCATATACAACTATGTTGGCCTAGTGGCATTGGATATAAAGGCTTTTATTTCCTCCTCTCTCTCATCTCTCATGAGACCTTTTGGGGGGGGAGAGAGGCTTGACATGGCTAGGAGGCAAGGGATTGGGACTCCCGCACTCAACGTCTCCTGGGCTGCCACTTGGCATGTCAACATGGTATCAAAGCAAGTACCAGACCTGCGGACTGTGGACAATGTTTGGCACAGCTGTTGCGTGAGCAACACCTGGCGATAACATGATTTGGACAGCGGAGTGTCGCAAACCGCTCGGCAGCTGAAAGTCCGACATTATGACCGCGGCGGTGGTTCTCATAACTCCTTGACATGTGTTCATTTGTGGAAGCAATCCCGTACACAACTTCTTAGGAAATGGAGTCAAGTTGAGTCAGTTTTGCTTTATTCTAGTGAGTCCTAGTGTGAGTTTTAGTCTAGTGTGTCCTATGGATGCCACGTGTCACATTCGGAGTTATCCCATATGCATTGGTACTCATATGTGTGTATCTGCTCTATATAAGAGCTGTACTTGTCACTTGTCACATCAATCAAGTATCAAGCCTACAAGCTCTTTGGTCTACATGTGAGTACTTTCATTTTGTTCATTACTCTTGCTATTTCCTTTCCATTTCATTATGTCTCTCTTTGAGTATCATTATCTCTCTCCCTAGCCTATCCTCTCTCTCTCTTTCCCTCTCCACCATGCACCTTCATGTGGTATCAAAGCATCCTTTCCTACCTTCATGCTCAATTTAGAGGATGAGGGAAGCCCGCAAATGGAAGCCATCCTCTCCTCCATGATTGAGCTCCCTTCCACTCCTTTCGCCCCATCTTGTTCTCTTCTCACCCTTAGCCTCTCCATGAGCTGCTCTTCTTCAACAAATTCAAGCTTGGACCTGCCATTGGTGAAGCTGCTGGTCTTGGAGATCTTCATCGCGAAAACTTCACTCTAGACCCCTTTTTCAGCAATTTAGTGGCCTCTCTACCAGCCACCACACTGTTTTAGACAATTTAGGGATTAGTTGAGGCCATTTTTCAGCTGCCGCCTACATCTCTACAGTCACCCACCTCTATTGCTGCTAGATGACACCTTGAACAGCCACTCAGTGCTGAAATATGAGAAAAACAGTCAAAACAGTGTTTTTTGACCTAAAAGTCAAGTTTTGAAATTTCAGGTTGGATACTTAATATTTTTTGGGACTTTCATGATCAGAGGGCTCTTGAGTGTTGCTACGACACTTTCCTGCAACAAATTTTGAAAAGCCCTAAATTTTTGAAACCCCTAATTTTTTAGGGAAACCTTAATTTCTAGAATTTAGGTCTTTTCTGAATTTTGCAGTCCTTTGGCATAATTGAAGCCTCTGACATATAAACTTTTTTGGGATTTCCCAAAATTGATGTAATTTCATTACTATTTGGTACATTCATTTGGGCATTTTGCCTCCTTTCGGCATAATTGCTCAAATTTGAGACTACTCTGATCTTGGTGACTCACATCGCGACATTTTGAGAGTCATCATGTGATTGTTCCTTGTAACTGCACCCATGGCTGACATCGACATATCATTCGGGGCACTCTCGTCATATTCTTCATCGACATACTTCTTCAGATCCGGATGTGCACTCTTATGTGCAGCAACTACTTGGGGTCATTTACGGTATTGATTTTCTATTTGTCATGTGTGGCTCCATGTCTCTCATTAGTCCCTGGAGCCAGGAGGGGAATGTATTGTGGGAGCCATGTATTGGCTTTGATAGGTCTATTTATCAGCCTGGCATGTGAGTTCCAGGATGTTGGTGCATTGGTCTCCTAGACCTCTGAGTTGGTCATGCATCCACGCATGATGAGCCTTGGAGCCATGCTAGGGGAGCCTCTGAGTCTATACCATGCTCACTAGCCTCTGAGCAATGCTCACTTGCCTCTGAGTTAGCATGGGAGCCATGTCTAGTTCTAGACCGTCATTGCACAGTTCGATGACAGTCGTTGTCATGTTCTATTCTTGGTTCCATTCCAGTAGTCACTCACCTTTCCTCCATGGGAGGGTGTTAGCAAATGGAGTCAAGTTGAGTCAGTTTTGGTTTGTTCTAGTGAGTTCTAGTGTGAGTTTTAGTCTAGTGTGTCCTATAGATGCCACGTGTCACATTGAGAGTTATCCCATATGCATTGGTAAAAGTAATGATATTTGATTGTAACTAATCTATGTTAAGCTGCCAAGTGGCAGACTAGGAGACATTGAGTGCGGGGGGTCCCAATCCACTGCCTCCTAGCCATATCAAGCTTCTCTCTCCCCCAAAAGGTCCCAAGACGGATCAGGGAGGGGAAAATACAAGCCTTTATATCCAAGGCCACTAGGGCCACATAGTTGTGGAGGTGCATGGTGCAGAGGGAAAGAGAGAGAGGGTACGCTAGGGAGAGATATAATGATACTCAAAGAGAGAGATAATGAAATGGAAATGTAATAGCAAGAGCAATGAACAAAATGAAAGTACTCACATGTAGACCAAAGAGCTTGTAGGTTTGATATTTGATTGATGTGACCAAGTGACAAGTACAGCTCTTATATAGAGCACACTCACACATGATAGAGTGGCACAATGTACACTCCATGCCTAACGCAAACCAGGTCCCCCATTGAAGAGATACTATTTCAAAATATAATATTAAAGAAACAAACTCACACTTCATGACAAAAGAGAAGGTGCACATTAAATCACTGGAGAACCAGAAGATAGTGGCTACTGATGCCCCAAAAAAGATGATGACCATTCAGAGGGCACAATTCTTGCAGAAAAAATCACTAGCTCTTTCACAGAGGGAGACTGTTACTCATATGCAGCATATAATTGCTCTAATGATAAAACAGTAACAGGGGAAAGTGCTGAATTAAAGAAAAAATGTGGAGCGTTGCTAGACAGTAAAATGTCTACCAAAACAGCTTGCCAGATACCATAGAGGGAGAGGAGGATGCACAGCTCCCTTTGTCTCTCATGTTGCAATGAATATGATCAGTTCGATTATTCATTCTCTTGTGACTAGAAGTACCTTTCAGCCCTTAAGTCCGATACTCTCCTTAAGTACATACAACAGGGGACCAAACAGTTTGATTACTTGGGTTTCTGCTGTATACTTTCATAGAACAGATATAACATTTACAAAAGGCGAATCCCAACATTAGTTTAAAGAAAATCAGCAGTTAAAAGGATAATCTTTACTATGAAGCAAACTAAACAAGGGTATGCATGATGCGGCACTATATTACAACATTAGAAAGCTTTCCATTTCATCAAGCTTGTATGAGGGAAAGAAAAATATAAGCTTACTTTCAAATATATGACTGCATCCTCAAACTGCTTGTTAAGGAAGAAAAATGAAGCCATACATTGACGACCTGGAATTGTGTCACATTCACTAACTGATGAGCCAATGAGTTGAAAGTAGTGTTGAGCTTGCTGTATAATGTCCTCAGAATTCAATTCTTGACCAAGACTTGCACAAGTTACAGCCTTTATAATGTACTCTTGAGGGGTTGATGGCTCCACCTTACTCACAGTCTCATACGCCTGCTGCAATTCTTTGTGCTCCATCACAAAAGTCATGCTTCATATTCAACATTCTATGATTCGGATGATAGATTCATAGAGAACATCTTTAAACTCATTTTTACAGATTTATGCATTGTCAAGCACCTAAGGATTTTTAGTTTTCATAACTCCTGCTATATATTAAGAAATTCATTACCCAAGTTTCTCCTATAAAGTCCTGATGAATTCTCTGATTCTCCATTAAGTGAAACACTCAATCCTTCACTGTCAACATCTACTGGAGGTTTCTTCCAGATGTTTGAAAAGACCAGTAAGGACATAGGTTTTCCCTAGTTCTTTTGTTAAAAATTTCCCAAACCTATAAGATTGGATCTTACCATTATGATATAGCTGGTAAATAACAAGGTTCAGCCGCGCCTCAGGGAAAATATCGAGCAGACGTGGAAGTACCTTTTTTCAGCACAAAGCACAAAGAATTAACTGATACATCTTGAAAGATTACAAATTAGAAACTAGCCAGTACTTTTCTGAAAAATCAATTTTCACATCTGTATGCAATACCATTGCAACGATGGATCACTTGGTTACCCTCTGACCAAACAGGCATGGAAGAAAGTCAACCATGGCAAAAGTCTGATTCATTGTTTTGTAGGCTTTCAAAAATCCTTTGACATGAGGCCTATGGCAGTGTATGGCTGACATTGGGGTGCCCTCAGAACTACAGCAGGCAGTCGTCAGAAATTTTGAGCACGTTTGATGCAAAGTATGCATGGTGAAGCCCAGGCAAACACACTCTTTAAGAACTTTTTAGTGACAGTGTAGTCAAGCAAGGCTATCAAGTATCTCCCACTGTGTTTGGAATATGCATTGATCAGTGACAGGAACTATGCTTGAATTTGCAACCACAAAAGGCCTCACACGACCAACAATTGGAGACAGGTCCTCTATCTATTACTCTGTGGAAACAATTTAGTAATGTGGCAAAAATCAGGCTGAAATAGAAAACTATTCATATCCTCCCCACTCTTTTCACCATGTTAGTGGATTCACATCAACATTGAAAAAACTAATGTCGGTGCTAGTCAAAACTTAGAGAGGAGAACAGCCACAATTTAGCCCCAATGGACAGCTATCTCAGGTAGTGGCATACTTGGGACTAGGAAGTCCATCACTTTTTATATGACTTCTTTGCTTTCAACAGATGACTTACAGAAGTTGAGATAGGTTTTTGATAAGTGCAAAGAGGCCCCCTTCAGCTTGAAGGAGTTCTCCTTGCCCACATTATTTCTACTGATGGAATTACTCCAGCAGTTGAAATATACAAGGATTGGGCAGCATCCCTCATCACCGTCGCAGACAGCTAATCAAGAATCAGCTCCATCCAGGTGTTTCAACTGCTTCCTTAGCATGCTTTTTCTTCAGGAACACAAATTGGATGTCAGAGATTGCTCCAAGTCAGGTAAGCTGCTTTCAAGCAGGACTTTTTGGCTTCCTGCCTTGGGAACCAGAGGAGGTACATGCATATCAGTTTCAGATTCTATTCTCCCTCTGATCATTGGACACGTCACCATAACCCCCTCCAGGGCCCAGTGGGTTTTACTTCTAATTGATGGACATAAGGTTGGTTTCCTCAACCTCTATGCTCCGAACAACAGAGGGGACCGCGTTCTGTTTTAGAAAGAGTTGCTCTCGCGGGCTGGCATTGCAGATTCGTGGATTATTGGAGGTGACTTAAACATGGTTGAGGCACCTTCTGATAAACAAGGAGGCAGAGAAGGTGGTATTCATTCCCTTGAGAGAGCAGCTTAGGATGCCTTCAGGTTTAGTGGCAGAGATGTTTGGTCACATGATGCATTTCAAGTTCAGTCTCGGTCACTTTTGTTTTCATGGTCGAACCATAGGGTGCAGATGCCTATCCATGCCCGGATTGACAGATTCTATGTGGATGACTAGGCTCTTGATAGAGGGGGGACAATTTGCATTGCACCTAGTGTTTCCACTTCCGACCATTTTCCGGTAGTTTTGTCCATCGCAGAGCCCCATCTGAGAGGACGGTCTCACAATATCAAGATCCCCGATGCCTTATACATGGATGAGACCCTCACAGAGGCAGTCTTGGAGATCTGGGTTTCTCACATGCAGGGGGGGTGGCCGGTCCCTCACATGTGGCCACAGCACTTGCCAGTATCAGCGACTTTTATCACTCCGTTCTAGTGCTCGGCGAGGTGAGGTACTCAGGCGGGAGATTGGTATCCGCTGGCAGTTGGCAGCCTTGCAGAGGGAGAAGCAGAAATGACCATCTAATGCTTGGGTACATGAGCGCCTTGCTACGGCAAGGGCTCACTTGCAGACATTACTTGATCAGAGAGCAGAGTATGCCTTCCAACCACAGGAGTCCTTTTGGATGCAGATGGGAGGGAGAGTCAATAAACACTTTTTCTCTACACTTGGTCCCAGACATAGTAGAGAGACTGTCAGGCAGCTTACTGACTCTGACGGCATTTTGCAGTCTCATCCAGATACCGTCATGCACTTAGCGACAGCTTTCTATGCCTCCCTTCTTTCCGCAGATCCTGACACACAGACCAGAGATGTGGCTAGAGATGAGATTTGGCAGAGTTTACCTGTGTTGGTCACACCAGAGATGATATGCTCACTTGATGCATGCTTTACCAACACAGAATTCAAGAATGCTCTCTCCGCCCTTCACAAGGGCAATGGTCTTACTCCTTTTTTTACAGCCTTTTGGGATATGATAGGTGATCATATTACTTCAGCCCTGCACGGCATTTGGGACTCAGGTGAGATGCCTGACTCACTGACCGAGGGACTCATACACCTTATCCCGAAAGGTGGCAACAGGAATTTTGTATCCCATTGGAGACCCATCACTCTTTTGGGCACTCTATACAAAATCCTGGCCAAGGTGATCAACATTCGGTTGCAGCCCCTTCTTCCAGACCTCATCCATGATACTCAAACAGGCTTTGTGCATGGCAGGAGCATATTTGATAATATATTTTCCTTTTGGGAAGCCACAGAGTGGGCTATGCAGAGCGGGGAGAGGCTGGCAATTCTACCCTTGGACTTTGAGAAAGCCTATGACAGAGTAGATTGGGATTTTCTTGAGGGCACTCTTCTACGGTTTGGATTTTCAAATGCATGGATTAGAGGGGTGGCCTCCCTTTACAGATCAGCCCACAGCCAGGTTTTGATTACAGATTTCCAGATCAGTTCGTCAGGGATGCCCTTTAGCTCCCTTCCTCTTTCTCTTTGTGGCAGAAGCTATGAGTATCTTCCTTAGATCTTAGGCTGAGCTTTATGGGTATTGCCCTTGAGACAGGAGCAGGAGCTTCTTGACTATGAGTTGGCTGATGACACTGCTATTTTTATTGAGGCCTCTTCGCAGCCACTTGATTCTTTCCGGACAGCCTTGGATATTTTTTGCTCAGCTGCATGGGCACACATCAATTGGCATAAATCCTTTGGCTTTTGGATCAGTGATGAGGACACTCCAGGCTGGGGAGTTGACATTGGCTTTTCTTCGATTCAGAGGGGTGTTCCTGTCAAGTATTTGGGATACTAGGTAGGATTGGGCATCTCTCCAGCACAGCAGTTTGCCCCAATATTAGAAAGTATAAGGAAAAAGCTCCTTTTTTGGAACTCAGCCAAACTCGACCTTGCCTCAGAGTTGTGGTAGTGAACCAGGTTCTTTTGGCCACCGCTTGGTTTGTGTGTTCTTGCTGGTGCCGGTCTAGGGATTGCATCACTCAGCTCATTAGACCAGTTAGGAATTTTCTATGGAGTGGACTTGATGGCACGGCAGATGTTGCAGCGAGGGTGGCCTGGGAGACCATTATTCTCCCTACATGGGAAGGGGGACTTAATATCATTGACCCGGACTTGCAGTGCACGGAATTGCTTTGTAAGGTGGTGGTGAGGGGACTCATGCCTAGGCACGAACCTTGGAAGGATTTCATTTTTGGACGCATTCAGGCTTACACACCTACCTTAGGAGATGATTGGGTGGACAGCCCTCGCTGGATTTTTTCTTCCGCCTCTCTCAGGTCTCCTACCTCTCCTTACATGACTGCCATCCTCAAAGCTTGGGGGAGCTTCAGGAACACTCTTCGAAGGGTTCCACCCTCTACCCTTGAAGAGATTGATAGGCAGCCGATCATTTGGAACGACAGTATACTTGATAGGCATGGCAGACCTCTGGGCACTTCTCGTTATATGCAGTGGTCTGGATGGGAGAGAGACCCCGCCTACACATTAGGCACTTGGACGGCTTTTATCAGGCTACCCGAGGATCAGA